>NC_084616.1:62553080-62853080 GCF_033978795.1 Nerophis ophidion
TGTGAAAGTCCAGTCCATAGTGAGAGTCCTTATTTAATGACAGACCAAGAAGTTAACATGATGTATCTTTCTCCTTGTTAGTGTGTATCGATGTTAAAGACAATGCCTCATTGCACAATATTGATGACTAAATGCATTATAATTCCACAAGAGTTGTGCAGCGCTTTAGGCACTTAAACATTCAATAAGTTTCCTTGGCTCTTTGTTACTGTACGCTGATTTTACAAATAATGTACACTTCACTGCAAATTTAATAATATATTACCATGCTCCTGATGTTTTATGGTTCCCTCTGGTACTCCGGCTTCCTCCCACCTCCAAAGACATGCACCTGGGGATAGGTTGATTGGCAACACTAAATGGTCCCTAGTGTGTGAATGTGAGTGTGAATGTTGTCTATCTGTGTTGGCCCTGTGATGAGGTGGCGACTTGTCCAGGGTGTACCCCGCATTATGATACATACCATTGCTTTGTAATGTTATTATTCAATTCTAACCGGGCTATAGTTGCTTATGTTGGACTTTTTTGAATGACGGACTGGGGGTGTCAGAGTTGTCAACAAGTGAAATGTATGTCTGTGTACCAAAAATAAATGGGTAAATGGGTTGTACTTGTATAGCGCTCTTTTACCCCTTTTTAAGGAGCCCAAAGCGCTTTGTCAGTATTTCACCATTCGCCCATTAGCACACACATTCACACACTGACGGCAGGAGTTGCCATGCAAGGCGCTCACCAGGGACCCATCAGGAGCAAGGGTGAAGTGTCTTGCCCAAGGACACAACAGACGTGACTAGGATGGTAGAAGGTGGGGATTGAACCAGTAACCCTCAGATTGCTAGCCACTCTACCAACTTCGCCACGCTGTCCCCCATCCGGGTTGTTGGGTCAGGACTAGACAAAACAAATTGAAACATGCCCAACACAGCATCTGCAGCTTTTCAATCATTTCCATCCATCCATCCATTTTCTACCGCTTATTCCCTCTCGGGGTCGCTGGCGCCTATCTCAGCTACAAAAGGGGGGAAGGCGGGGTACACCCTGGACAAGCTGCCACCTCATCGCAGGGCTTCAATCATTTCATGAATACACTTTTGGCGTTTGGATGTTTGTGGCTGTATGTCGCATAGGCTGACTGCAGCTTGTGTGATGTGGACTGACAAGTGACAATGCAGCTGCGGGGCTGACTCGCCGGGAGGCTTCTAATCAGTAAGACCTATTTTTAATGGGGTGTTTGTCTGATTTGGTCATCCACTTCTTCTCCTTTGCACTGACTTTCTCAGCTCTGGTGGTTGGAGAGCAGGATTGTGTTGATCTCTGAGGGGCGCTCAAACAAGAACATCAACTTATGTTTGCTTCTTGTATAAATGAAGCAGGAAGAACAACGTGTAACACTATATCAACGCTTTGTTGCTCAAATGGCACAACTCATTGACAAATATTACTTCAACCGCCGGCAGCTTGGGCTAATACTTCAAATTATGTTTGCAACTTAAACCATAACAGAAAGATGAGAGACAGCTTTTATCACAAAAACCTGTAATTTTAGGTGCTCATAAATTGAGGTACCACTCTACAGGGAAAATGTAAGAAAAGCAGAAGTTTCAAAGGATATGTATGCTTATTGAAAAGAGGTGCTTACCATTATCTGTTGCCAGGAATGTGGCTTCATATATGTTGTTTTTGACATAGACAGACTCTCTGTCCAGAGTAGCTGTGGTAACTATCTGACCGTTAGTTCTGTTGATGGATAACCAGTCCGCCGGGTCATTCAGCTTGGAGTACCTGAAGACATGGAAAGAATTTAAACGAGAATTTAGTGGAATATTTTCTCATGAGTGTGTGCATACGGTATCTAGACAGTCTGCATTCACAATGACCACAAGTCCCTAACCTTTACAGAGTATAATTCCTTATTGACTTCTCCAGAGCTTGCAGCCTTCTGTCGATTTTACCCCATTGTTTTGCTCCTGTGTACTAAACATTGAAGTCAATTGCCTTCCTTGTTAAGCACTGCTGCGACTGCCTGTGTATGTTTGTATCGCATATAGTATATCTTATCAGAAGACAAAGATCCCTGCTCGGGTCACAACCAGCTTATTCTTAAAGGGGAACATTATCACCAAACCTATGCAAGCGTCAATATATACCTTGATGTTGCAGAAAAAAGACCATGTATTTTTTAAACCGATTTCCGAACTCTAAATGGGTGAATTTTGGCAAACTAAACGCCTTTCTGTTTATCGGTCTTTTAGCGATGACGTCAGAAAATGACGTCACCAATGTAACACACCCGCCATATTCATTTTCACATTACAAACACCGGGTCTCAGCTCTGTTATTTTCCGTTTTTTCGACTATTTTTTGGAACCTTGGAGACATCATGCCTCGTCGGTGTGTTGTCGGAGGGTGTAACAACACTAACAGGGAGGGATTCAAGTTGCACCACTGGCAAGAAATCTGCCGCCAGACCCCCATTGAATGTACCAAAGTGTCTTCACATTTGACCGGCGATGCTAAGGCAGACATGACACAGAGATGTAGGGATAACCTGCAGATGCATTTGCAACGATTAAGTCAACGAAATGACAAAGGTGAGTTTTGTTGATGTTGTTGACTTATGTGCTAATCAGACATATTTGGTCACGGCATGACTGCCAGCTAATCGATACTAACATGCTACGCTAATCGATGCTAACATGCTATTTACGCTAGCTGTATGTACATTTGAAACTAGATACCCACATATAATGCGAAACAAACACTTACCAATCGACGGATTTAAGTTGCTCCAGTGTCACAAGATGCGAAAGTGATGATCGTTTGGTCTGCACATTTTACCGGCGATGCTGATAAGGCAGCCATGCTACGGGCCACTTCATTAGGTACACCAACGCTATGCCCGAATAGCGTCAATAGCTATTCGCTCAATAGCTTCAATTTCTTCTTCAATTTCGTTTTCGCTATCTGCCTCCATACTCCGACCATCCGTTTCAATACATGCGTAATCTGTTGAATCGCTTAAGCCGCTGAAATCCAAGTCTGAATCCGAGCTAATGTCGCTATATCTTGCTGTGGTAACCGCCACGTTATTTGTATTGGCAGCCCTGTATGACGTCACAGGGAAACTTTATTTAGGGATATTCCGGGACCGGTAATATTTGGAAAAAAATTTCAAAAAATACAACAAGCCACTGGGAACTGATTTTTATTGTTTTTAACCCTTTTGAAATTGTGATAATGTTCCCCTTTAAGGATGTTTGTAAAAATTCCTGAATGCTGGACGCTAAGATCAGGGCACTGATCTTCAATCATAAATGTGAGCCCACAGATTGACTCTTGGGATAAAGAACAGTGGAGGAAGAGCGGATCATTTCCCCAACTGCAACCCTATCTGAGTATGATCTCCCTTGTTCTTGTTTCTCATTTGTCGCTTTTGGCTCATGCAACACTTTCAATTCTATCTGATCTCTTTCCCAAGCTGCAGCCCTTCACCTCATCTTACTCTGTTTCTGTATTCGTACATTTTCTTATCCCTCCTGGTGCCTTCCTATCCATATTGCATTCCCTCAGCAAGGGAGTTCATCAACTTCTTGCTCTCTCGGTTGCAATCTCATCGTGGATTGTCTTTTGTGGACATCGGACATATTGACCTTTCACAAGCTTTTTGCATCAATTGGGATCTTATTTACTAAATGTCAGTTTGGGGACCTTACAATTTAACACGCTCCCATCTTTCAGATCGAAATGGATTTGACCTCAAACTTATTTTGTATATATTGAATTGCAGTGTCAGTGTGTCTTTTTGTGCTATATCAAATAGAGCATGTATTTACTATGGAAGAAAATGAAAGCTTGGATGATTGGGGGTTTGGAAGAGGTGGGGGTGGACAGGAGAACTAATCTCTATCCTGCAGCAAGGGAGATGGGATTGTCCCAGCAGGCAGTGGGAATGATCCTCAGTGAAGCAGCACGTTTCCAAAAGGGATCACAGAGATGACATTCCCACACTCTGGTCGCTTTTACACAGGCCAGCAAAGCTCACAGACACTACCTGGTGGGATGTGAAATCCTTAGCAGGAATAGTGTAAATCCATCACAACAGGATGCAGGATAAATGGATGAGACAAGGAAAGAGCTAGCTGGTGGGAAAGGAGAGCGGGGCTAAAAGAGATGTCACCTGGAAGTACCAACACGGTTGGATGATCTACTTGTAATACCATCATTAGGAACAAACCGATTTAGGCCTGGACTGCTTGTTTTCTGGGCTTTGGCTTGAGTCTGTCTTTCCAATGGAGGACTGTCATACCAGCTATTATTTTACTGACCGGATATAATCTCACATAAATGATTTGCTGTATTCTGCCCCATACGGAGTATTTTTACAATGCACATTGTGTTTACGTAAGATGGTCGTCACAATATGCAATCCACTGGGGGATTCATAATATATGAGAAGAAGACAGCAACTTTAAAGGCCTACTGAAATGAGATTTTCTTATTTAAACGGGGATAGCAGGTCAATTCGATGTGTCATACTTGATCATTTTGTGATATTGCCATATTTTTGCTGAAAGGACTTAGTAGAGAACATCGACGATAAAGTTCGCAACTTTTGGTCGCTAATAAAAAAGCCTTGCCTTTCCCGGAAGTCGCAGACGATGACGTCACAAGGGTGAGGGCTCCTCACGTCCTCACATTGTTTATAATGGGAGCCTCCAGCAGCAAGAGCTATTAGGACCGAGAAAACGACAATTTCCCCATTAATTTGAGCGAGGATGGAATATTCGTGGATGATGATATTGATAGCGAAGGACTAGAAAAAAAAAAATAATAAAATTAAGTAATTAAAAAAAAGGCGATTGCATTGGGACGGATTCAGATATTTTTAGACACATTTACTAAGATAATTCTGGGAAATCCCTTATCTTTCTATTGTGTTGCTAGTGTTTTAGTGAGATTAAATAGTACCTGACGCCATTCTCTGAGGGAAGTCGACGGCAGCTGCATGGACGGCACAAGCTCAGTTGATCTCCGGTAAGAGGCGACTTTTTACCATAATTTTCTTACCGGCACCTGCCGGTTGACAAGTGGTTGGGAACCATGTTCGCTTGACCCCTCTGATCCATAGTAAAGCTTCACCTCCGGGAATTTTAAACAAGGAATCACCATGTGTTTGTGTAGCTAAAGGCTAAAGCTTCCCAACTCCATTTTTCTACTTTAACTTCTCCATTATTTACTGAACAAATTGCAAAAAATTCAGCAACACAGATGTTCAGAATACGGTTTAATTGCACGATGAAAAGAGACGACTTTTAGGTGCAAATGGTGCTGCGCTAATATGTCCCCTGCAACCAGGGACATCACGCGCACCCGTCATCATTCCGTGATGTTTTCAACAACAAGAAACTCTGCGGGAAATTTAAAATTGTAATTTAGTAAACTATGGCCGTATTGGCATGTGTTGCAATGTTAATATTTCATCATTGATTGCGTTGTCGGTAGTAGTGGGTTTCAGTAGGCCTTTAAGTACCAATATAATTATAAAGATGATTTGTGAAAATATTTGTGATACTTTGATATTGTTTTTGACTGCATTACTTCATTAAAACAGATCCTAAATCAAAGTAACACAGGTACATCGGCAGAGCAATCACGTGACTTAAGGTTGTTAAGTAACTTGTTTTTTCCAATAATCTTGACTGTCAGTAGCAAAAAAAAAACCAAGTTGTTATTATGTTTTCTTGAAGAAAATATATCATGTAAACAGTATGTGAATATATTTGCTTAACAACGTCCGGAAAAAACAATTTAATGTGGGTATATTTAGGAAAAATCCTCTTCTACAAAAAGCATTCAGTTTCAGTTGTTTTCGAACATGCAAATGATACAATTTAATGCATCACAGATTTCCAGTTGTTTCATTACAGCACACCTGAAAAGTAGGAAGAAGCACAGTTGATTTAATCCGACCCTTTTTCATATCATAGCAATTTTATCCCATTTCCTTGTTTTCGGTTTGAAAACAGAACAGTTCTTCATCACGTACACAGCTCCTCCCCCTCCATTCTTGTTGGTTCTGTTGATATAATGTAGTTCATATACTTCCAGGTCAAAATCCATTGCTTTTTTTGCATCCATCCATGTTTCTGAGATAGCGCTAATTTAGAAGAGTTCGTTGAATTATTCCAAAAAATACTTCTGCTGTTTAAATGAATAATCGACAGTTTCTTGTCTATTTTAATGTTTCCATTATATTGGTCGTCTGTATAAAAAAAAAAGTATTCCTGGTGTTTTCAGTTCGGGCTCCAGTACTCTGGAATGCCCTCCCGGTAACAGTTCGAGATGCTACCTCAGTAGAAGCATTTAAGTCTCACCTTAAAACTCAATTGTATACTCTAGCCCTTAAATAGACCTCCTTTTTAGACCAGTTGATCTGCCGCTTCTTTTCTTTTTCTCCTCTGTCCCCCCCTCCCTTGTGGAGGGGGTCCGGTCTGATGACCATGGATGAAGTACTGGCTGTCCAGAGTCGAGACACAGGATGGACCGCTCGTCGGGACCCAGGATGGACCGCTCGTCGGGACCCAGGATGGACCGCTCGCCTGTGTATCGGTTGGGGACATCTCTAATATGCTGATCCGCCTCCGCTTGGGATGGTTTCCTGTGGACGGGACTCTCGCTGTTGTCTTGGATTCGCTTTGAACTGAACTCTCGCGGTTGTGTTGGAGCCACTAGGGATTGAACTTTCACAGTATCATGTTAGACCCGCTCGACATCCATTGCTTTCGGTCCCATAGAGTGGGGGGGGGTTTGCCCACATTTGAGGTCCTCTCCAAGGTTTCTCATAGTCATCATTGTCACTGGCGTCCCACTGGGTGTGAGTTTTACTTGCCCTTATGTGGGTTCTTCCGAGGATGTCATAGTCGTAGTGGTTTGTACAGTCCTTTGAGACATTTGTGATTTAGGGCTATATAAATAGACTTTGATTGATTGATTGATGGTGTGAAAGAAAAAAATTATATCTGAATCTATATCCTTATCTATTTCCGGACTATTGTGATCTATGCTACTGAAAGTTTTCAGTTCTGTGGGTAATGAAATTGAAGAAAACATCCATTCATCCATCCATTTTCTACCGCTTATTCCCTTTGTGGTCGCGGGGGGCGCTGGTGCCTATGTCAGTTACAATCGGGCGGAACAGTTTGTATCAAATAAGTGTATAAAATAAAAGTATCATGATGTACACAAGTTGTTCACACTTTGTATTAAAGATTTTCTATGACAAAGAATTACAGAAATATTCAGGCAGAATTGAGGGATGAAGTCTCATGCACTGATGTTGTTGTTCATGTCGCCAACTACCGTCGAACAAAAGAGATCAGCTGAGAAGGTAAATAAGCTTGTTTGTTTGAGCAACCGGTTAAACTAAGGAAGAGTAAATGCAGATGTAAATGGTACTCCATGTTAAATTGTTTGTGGGTGTGTTTACTTAATGAATATACATATGTACCTTGTTTGAGGTACATATAAAACATTTAAAATATTATATTTTACACACACATGCAAACGCACGCGCGCACACACACACACACACACACACACACACATGCAAAAGCAAGCGCACACCTAGGCAAATAGTCACTAGCAAATGGGTGTTCATGGTGTTCTTTAGGTTTGATTTATTCAAGTCAATTCCAAACAGCCCATGCACCCTTGTTATCTTTCTGAAAATGTTTGCAAAAATAGACATCAACTGACTTCATAATAATTTTAACTCTCTTCTCTCCATTAGACGAATGTGGATATTTAAAGGGGAACATTATCACCAGACCTATGTAAGCGTCCATATATACCTTGATGTTGCAGGAAAAAAACCATATGTTTATTTGAGGTCCTCTCCAAGGTTTCTCATAGTCAGCATTGTCACTGGCGTCCCACTGGGTGTGAATTCTCCCTGCCCACTGGGTGTGAGTTTTACTTGCCCTTTTGTGGGTTCTTCCGAGGATGTTGTAGTCGTAATGGTTTGTACAGTCCTTTGAGACATTTGTGATTTAGGGCTATATAAATAATCATTGATTGATTGATGTTTTTTTAACCGATTTCCGAACTCTAAAAGGGTGAATTTGGCGATTGAAACGCCTTTCAACTGTTCGCTGTCGGAGCAATGACCTTTCACCCGTGACGTCACAACAGGAAGCAATCCGCCATTTTCTCAAACACATTACCCACACCAAGTCAAATCAGCTCTGTTATTTTCCGTTTTTTCGACTGTTTTCTGTACCTTGGAGACATTATGCCTCGTCGGTGTGTTGTCGGAGGGTGTAACAACACGAACAGAGACGGATTCAAGTTGACTTACGTGGAGTGTGCTAATCAGACATATCAATGGTCACGGCATGCTAATCGATGCTAACATGCTATTTAGGCTAACTGTATGTACATTTGTAGCTATAGTTGCATCCAGCCTTTCCCTCCACCCACATTTAATGCCAAACAAACTCATACCAATCGACGGATTCAAGTTGCACCAGTGGTCAAAAGAGGCGAAAGTCCCTCGTTTGTTCTCTTCTGTTGTAGCATCGCGATGCTACGACAGAGATGTGTGGATATCCTGCGACACTCAAAGCAGATGCATTTCCAACGATTAAGTCAACGAAATCACAAAGGTGAGTTTTGTTGATGTTATTGACTTATGTGCTAATCAGAAATATTTGCACACGGCATGACTTCAAGCTTATCGATGCTAACATGCTATTTAGACTAGCTGTATGTACATATTGCATCATTATGCCTCATTTGTAGCTATATTTTCATCCAGCCTTTCCCTCCACCCACATTTAATGCCAAACAAACACATACCAATCGACAGATTCAAGTTGCACCAGTGGTCAAAAGATGCAATCGTTGGATAGAAGGCGATCGCCAAATTCGTCCTCGTTGCCGTTGTCTGTCGTGATATGGCTCAATAGCTTCAGTTTCTTCTTCAATTTCGTTTTCGCTATCTGCCTCCACACTCCAACCATCCGTTTCAATACATGCGTAATCTGTTGAACCGCTTAAGCCGCTGAAATCCGAGTCTGAATCCGAGCTAATGTAGCTATATCTTTCTGTTCTATCCGCCATGCTTGTTTGTATTGGCATCACGCAGTGACGTCACAGGAAAATGGACGGGTGGATATAGCGATAGTGAAAATTAGGCACTTTGAAGCAGTTTTTCAGGATATTTTGAAAAAAACTTTGAAAAATAAAACAAGCCACTGGGAACTGATTTTTATTGGTTTTAACCCTTCTGAAATTGTGATAATGTTCCCCTTTAACAATCCCAAACACCAGGGAAGCAATTGCGGAAGTCCATAAAAAAGTTTATTACATTTACTTTTGGTTCTTGGGTTTAATTTTCATGGCTAACCAGAGCTTGCCTTCTACATGAAGTGTCCCTCATTTGGGACTTGGCTGATGTGCGTGTGCAGCTGGATGTATGATTAGTCCTGGCAGGTTAGTGATCTCAGCAAGCAGCAGGGAGAAATATGACATTTATTTTTAAAACCCCCGACCCTGAGGATGAAAAATGCATGTCTCCTGCTTAGCCAAGGTGGTTTAAGTAATCATTTATGCCAGTGTTCCTCATCCAGTGTCCCAACCTTACAGGTTTGTGTGTCTGACAGGTGATGCATGATGCCTCACCTTCCTTTCCTCTCCCCATACGCACACTTCCACATCGTACTGTCCACTCTCATCTTCCCAAAAGAACTCTGTCAGCCTGCCTCTCCTTTGATAAGCACCTGTCAAGTTCAAACCTTGACCCAGAGTTGACTGACATGCTCAATTCTCCCCTGTCTCCCTGCATCAACCACTCTTGCGCCATACTTTTATCTCTTACGACACAATCTAAATCCTCTCATCCTTTCTTCATGTATATTCATCCTTTGCTGACAGACACGTATGGCATTTTGTCAGATTCAAAGACACAGGTTATTAAAGGCCTACTGAAACCCACTACTACCCACCACGCAGTCTGATAGTTTATATACCAATGATGAAATATTAACATGGCAACACAAGCCAATACGGCCGGTTTAGTTTACTAAATTGCAATTTTAAATTTCCCCTGGAATTTTTGTTGAAAACGTCGCAGAATGATGACGCGTGTGCGTGATGTCACGGACTGTCAGGAAATATTAGCGTATCACCGTTTGCGGCTAAAAGTCGTCTCTTTTCATCGCGCAATTAAACAGTATTCTGGACATCTGTGTTGCTGAATCTGTTGCAATTTGTTCAATTAATCATGGAGATGTCAAAGTAGAATGATAGAGTTGGGAAGCTTTAGCAGTTAGCCACATTAACACACGGTGATTCCTTGTTTAAAATTCCCTGAGGTGAATCTTTACTATGGATCAGAGCGGTCAAGCGAACATGGATCACGACCACTTGTCAACCGGCAGGTTTCGATGAGAAAATTGTGGTAAAAAGTCGCCTCTTACCGGATATCAGCTGAGCTTGCGCCGTCCATACAGCTGCCGTCGACTTCTCTCAGAGACTGCCGTCAAGACACCCGTGAACACACCCTTCTGACTATCAGGTACTATTTAATCTCACTAAAACACAAGTAACACAATAGAAAAATAAGGGATTTCCAAGAATTATCCTGGTAAATGTGTCTAATAACATCTGAATCCGTCCCAATGCAATCGCCTTTTTATTTTTTTCCCTAGTCCTTCGCTATCATTATCATCATCCACAAATCTTTCATCCTCGCTCAAATTAATGGGGAAATAGTTTTTTTCCTGGTCCGAATAGCTCTTTTTGTTGGAGGCTCCCATTATAAACAATGTGAGGATGTGAGGAGCCCTCACCATTGTGATGTCATCGTCTGCGATTTCCGGTACAGGCAAAGCTTTTTTATCAGCACCAAAAGTTGCGAACTTTATCGTCGATGTTCTCTACTAAATCCTTTCAGGAAAAATATGGCAATATCGCGAAATGATCAAGTATGACACATAGAATGGACCTGCTATCCCTGTTTGAATGAGAACATCTCGTTTCAGTAGGCCTTTAATGACCCATTGTACGAAATGATTTGAATGTCATGTTCATCTCAGTATCTGATACAATAAAACACATGAAAAGTGAATTGTGAATTATATTTATATAGCGCTTTTCTCTAGTGACTCAAAGCGCTTTACATAGTGAAACCCAATATCTAAGTTACATTTAAACCAGTGTGGGTGGCACTGGGAGCAGGTGGGTAAAGTGTCTTGCCCAAGGACACAACGGCAGTGACTAGGATGGCGGAAGCGGGAAGCGAACCTGCAACCCTCAAGTTGCTGACAAGGCCGCTCTACCAACCGAGCTATACCGCCCTCAAACTGCGTAATAACTGAGCAAATATTCTTTGCTTCCCACAAAGTGACAATTATATTAAAACTGTGTCCCAGAAAGGCAATAGAATTGATTCCACACAAAGTCACGTCTTGCTCACATCTTGCTCATTAAATATGCATCGTGGTCAAGCTAGCGCTGTTCTCAATGGGTACTCAGAACGGTTAAAAACGCGAAAAGGATTAACGTTACTTCAGAGTTCCTTGGGAGCTAATCGGGGAGGGTGGAAGATAAACAAGGGCAGCACGGTGGATGAGGGGTTAGTGGATCTGCCTCACAATACAAAAGTCCTGAGTAGTCCTGAGTTCAATCCCAGACTCAGGATTTTTCTGTGTGGAGTTTGCATGTTCTCCCCGTGACTGCGTGGGTTCCCTCCGGGTACTCCGGCTTCTTCCCACCTCCAAAGACATGCACCTGGGGATAGGTTGATTGGCAACACTAAATGGTCCCTAGTGTGTGAATGTGAGTGTGAATGTTGTCTGTCTATCTGTGTTGGCCCTGCGATGAGGTGTCTTTTCTTGATATTATTTGCATTTTTTAAGACACATTTTTGCTAGAAGTGTTCCGTGAAGCAACAACTCGGCGATTCAAAATGAAGAAAGCAAATGTGAGAAAAAAACCTAAAAGAGTTTTCACCAGAGGCAGCAATCATAAATGAAGCTTTGAGCACATACATTATATCAAGATATAGTTATATTTCGATAAAGACGAGAAAAAAAGTGTTCTTGTAAACGGCCGGCGCAACAGTAACAAGGCCACATACATGGCTGTAGATGCAAAGTTAAATCATTAAATGCAATCTTACCCGAGCAAAAACGATGCATGATTTATTCAGAATAATCTTGATACCAATTTCCTTGACTTCCATGCTTTTTCAAGTTTTCATCTGTTTTGTCGTGTCTTGGGCACAAGCTAGTTTGACATGTCTGGGAACTCCAGCGACGGATAATCCTTGATGGCATTCGACAAATCGGTTTTAAATAAAGTATAGGGATCTGTTCAATTGCTTAGTTTGATTTTTTTTGCTCAGATCTGCTTTTTGCAGGAAGATCTAGGCCAGGGGTGTCAAACGTACGGCCCGCGGGGATGAGTTTGCTAAGTATACAAATTAACCTAAAATGTTTGAATGAAAGAAACAGCTCTTCTACATGTGTCTACTGGATGTTGCAATATCAATTCTTTGTATCTCTGGATGATGATACATATGTACAAAATAAACCACATGATATTAGTACATCAATCGAGGAAAATGATCAAACTACATACATGGCATACTGTAATTTGATTTTGATATTTTTTTATCTTGATAGATTGAAAATGAACACCATTGAATTGACTGATGAACATTATCACATCATTCATTCAGAAAATACAAATAATGAAAAATAAAGATAAATACTATTAACCGTGACATGTTAAGTGTAAAAAAACAACAACATTATGATTTGTACATTTTCAAAATGTGCTTCTTCTATTTTTAAACACAGAAAAACCATCTGAAAGTGTCTTTATTTTTAAGTTATCGTGCAGGGATTTTACCAGTCCGGCCCACTTGGGAGTATATTTTTCTCCATGTGGCCCCTGATCTAAAATGAGTTTGACACCCCTGATCTAGGCCATTTGCGTTCTCAGTTGTTCCCGCGCTGATTACTGCACAACAGCCAGCTTGGCTTGGTTGACCACCGCGATATTTTACTGCCGGAATATCTCTTGTAGGGAACCACATTTTGGCCTCAGATGCAATCTGATTCCGAGTCCCGATCTGATACTTTGACGATGGATTATGGAACTGAGAATGTTTTATTTTATTAACTAAAGTATGTTTGTAAACACAAGAACACATTTTTATAAAAATATATATTATCAGGTTTATAATTTTAGAATTCACTCTTTGGCAGAACGGTGTTACAGGGTTTAGTGCGTGGGCCTCACAATACGAAGGCCCTGAGTTCAATCCCGGGCTGGGGATCTTCCTGTGTGGAGTCGGCATGTTCTCCACGTGACTGCATGGGTTTCCTCCGGGTACTCCGGATTCCTCCCACCTCCAAAGACATGCACCTGGGGATAGGTTGATTGGCAACACTAAATGGTCCCTAGTTTGTGAATGTGAGTGTGAATGTTGTCTGTCTATCTGTGTTGGCCCTGCGATGAGGTGGCTATTTGTCCAGGGTATACCCCGCCCTCCGAGTATTCGAGTGTTACCATTTAGTTGTATGGAATATGTACTGTACTGTGTAAACTGTACTGTTTCATATAATGTATTCTCTTCCTTTGCAATCTACTAATGACATTTTCAATCAATCAATCAACGTCAATTGACAGTTTGACACATTAGTTTCACCACGATAGCCAACACGCCTCTTGTCAAGACAGCATATGACCAAAGTAAGTAATGAATGAGTGAATGAATATATAAATAAAGGTTAAAGTAAAAGTGTTCTGCTGTCAACGGCTTTCAATAAGCCCAATACTTAAGTGAACTTGTTTTTGTTTGGTCACTGAGTGCAGTTGGTTTGAGAAAGTACACGTCGTCATTCAACAAGGATAATCAAACATCCAGTTTGCAGCGTTGGCAGGTGAAAGGTATGTGGCTCAAAGATATTGGTGGCGTGTCATTTCTTTTACATTAGAGCAGGCCTGGGCAATTATTTTGACTCAGGGTGTTAGGCATGCCCCTGACAGTTTGTCTATATTATAGTTTTTCCCTCTGCTTTTGTAAGTGTTTCCTCTGTGTGTGTCTAGTGTTTCCTGTCAGCGCTCTTATTTTGTCTGTTTTCTGTGTTTCTCCCTGGGCGCTGTTTACCCTCAGCTGCGGCTGATTGGCACCTGGCCACACCTGGTGTCAATCAGCCCACTCCTATTTGTACCTGCTTTGTTCTTCCAGTAAGTGGTGGATTATTGTCACGTATTGCATGTCGCTTCTGTTATGAGTTGTCGCTCCTGTCGTGTCGTACCGTGTCCTGTCTTTGCAGCGTAGCGGTAAACTATATTTGTTAGATGTTTGTACCTTACTGTTTTTTGTTCCCTGCTTCCAGTTTGTTTTCATATTACAAGTATGACTTCTGTTTTCATGCTCGCTACCCGCTAGCTTCCATGCTAGGCCCTTTTTTTTTTTGCTAGCTTCCATACTAAGTACCTTTTGTTTTCTAGCTCTTAGTTTGTTATCCGCCTCGTGCGCACTTTTGGTTGTACCCTTTTGTTTGGTTTTGTTTTAGTGTTTAAATTAAAACCATGTTTTCCTATCCGATGCCTGCCTCCTTCTCTGCATCTTGGGGTTCGTCACAAACTAACTCAGACACAGGGGCCACATTTAGAGAGAAAAATGTCTCTGGGGGCCGGTTTATCTATTTTTAGGTACACTAATACAAAATTTCACAATAATGTCTGATTGAATGCTAAACATGTTATGACAGACCGCCTTAAAAACATAATGGAATTAAAAATGTTTGTATGAAGGATAAAACACTAAATATTGACAAAATATGAATGTCACACCCCCTTTCAATCGACATATTTTACAATCAAGAGAAATGCAACAAAAACGCAACAAACAGTGAAATATGAAGGCGAAGGGTACAAAACAAACCCACCGACAATCTGAAATATCACTAAGCTTTAGAACTTTGTTGTGAAAAGCTCCTTCCGCATCTGTGGAAACGCCTGCTGTGACGTAGATTACCATAGTAACTAATTAGATTACCATAGTAACTGGTATATCATCCACAAGCGCAGATTCCAACCATTGAAATACTTTGTATAGTTCAAGACTTACGGTCAAGAGAAAACATCACTACACATCATAATGGCAGCTACACTTTCCATCTTGAAGATCAAAAAAAATTATTTGGGAATGTCCAGCGGGCCAGATTGAAAAGCTTAACAGACTGCATGTGGTCCCCGGGCCTTAATTTGCTTAGGTCTGCATTAGAGAGTTACATGAGTGTTTGTGATATTGAGGTAATTTCAAGCTCTCCTTCCAATTTTGTGATGTGTGATTTTAGAGAAATGTGATAAAATAAATTAAATTCAAGAGGAGGTTGGTTTTAAATTTGTGTTTAAAATGTCAACGTTTGAGTATCATTGTGTGACGCTTTAAGTCAGGGGTAAGGAACCTATGGCTCGCGAGCCAGATGTGGCTCTTTTGATGACTGCATCTGGCTCTCGGATAAATCTGAGGTGACATTGCTTATTATGATAAGTAATGAATGATTCCACTTGTAATCACAGTGTTAAAAATAATGTTCAAAATATAAAACATTCCCATGCATTTTTAATCCATCCATCTGTTTTCTACCGCACCCGTTCAAGAATTTGCGTTAATGGTAAGAAGTTATTTATTTATTCTTGGTTAGTGTGGGGCTTGCCCTCCTGGGGTTTGTCAGACCACCAAGGACCAACATGAGAGCCTGTTTCAGGGTGACAATATTGTTTTATTTTTCAATAAGTCTCTCAGTTGCTTTCCAGCAATTGTATTTTTCTCTTTCGTTTTCGCTTGCGCTCTGGCTCCAGCCCCAACCCCGTCTCTCCATCTGGCTGCTCCTTATAACAGAGCGACAGGTGATTAGATAACAAGGCCCAGGTGGGCCATCTACGCACCTGTCGCTGATTTCGAGGCCGGTCCTGGCACACCCCAGTTCGCTGCAGGTCAGCAGGCCACGCCCCCTCCACAGTTAGCTCGAGAATAACAATGTTATTACAAAGAATAAGAGACCTATTATACTCTAGAAATGTTGGTCTTACTTAAAAATGCACACGTTTAGTTTTGTTCAGTGTAAAAAAAGATATTATATGGCTCTTACGGAAATATATTTTAAAATATTTGGCTTTTTGGCTCTCTCAGCCAAAAAGGTTCCCGCCCCCTGCTTTAAGTGATTGTCATATGATGCCAAGTGATAATAGAAAGAATTTTGTAATGTGTTTTTTTTTTAGTTTCACGGTACAAATAAGTACAAAAGAACATTTGAGAAATAAAAGTCGCACAAGTCTATGTCAACGCTGTGCTTATTGACACCAAGGGCTGCTACATAAATATTGTAATGGCCTGACTGGTGCTGTCATCAAAGGTCCATCAGCCCTAAATGGAAGCTGTTACAATCTGACTACTGTAGGCTGTAGTCGACGCCAAAATAAACAATAAGGACACAAACAGAACCGTCTTACTTCTTGATTTCTATCCCTTAACATGCGTGGGAAATGACTGTTCTTCGCATTCTCCGCTAACGTCTGCCCTTTCCCAGCCTCCCAGCCAATCCACACGCAGAACACATTTAAACAAAAACAAACATTGGCAGAGAAAGCTGCTCGTAACAAATATGTTAAACAATGGAAAAACTACATGTGAAACAAAACATAACATAGGACCCAGTCTGTTAAAATATAAGTAAAATAAAAAATATATTGTTATATTTTTTTCGTATATTCAAACACAGTGTTAAAGTTCAAACGTTGTCTAATGTCACGGTGGCCAAACATATTGAATGTACTTGTGTAATAAAACCTCTGCTTTGGTTTTAATGAATACTTTGGCTTATGTTACTGTATTTTATTGTAGGTCATTATGACAGGGATGGGAATGAAGATTTACAAAATTAGCTGAAATTTTTTTAATCCTAAAACACCGGTAGGGGGGGCCTGGGGACATGCCCCCTCAGAAAAATTTTGAAATCTATGTTAGCTTTGGATGCATTTCCTGCTATTTTATTACTTACATATAAAATACTACACGGTCTAGCTCCATCCTATCTTGCCGATAGTATTGTACCATATGTCCCGGCAAGAAATCTGCGTTCAAAGGACTCCGGCTTATTAGTGATTCCTAAAGCCCAAAAAAAGTCTGCGGGCTATAGAGCGTTTTCTGTTCGGGCTCCAGTACTCTGGAATGCCCTCCTTGTAACAGTTCGAGATGCTACCTCAGTAGAAGCATTTAAGTCTCACCTTAAAACTCATTTGTATACTCTAGCCTTTAAATAGACTTCCTTTTTAGACCAGTTGATCTGCCGCTTCTTTTCTTTTTCTCCTCTGTCCCCCCCTCTCTTGTGGAGTGGGTGTGGTCTGATGACCATGGATGAAGTACTGGCTGTTCAGAGTCGGGACCCAGGATGGACCGCTCGTCGGGACCAAGGATGGACCGCTTGCCTGTGTATCGCTGCTGATCCGACTCCGCTTGGGATGGTTTCCTGTGGACGGGACGCTCGCTGCTGTCTTGGATCCGCTTTGAACTGAACTCTTGCGGCTGTGGTGGAGCCACTATGGATTGAACTTTCACAGTATCATGTTAGACCCGCTCGACATCCATTGCTTTTGGTCCCCTGGGGTGGGGGGTGGGGGTGGGGGGGGGGAGTGGGGGGGTAATCATCATTGTCACTGGCGTCCCACTGGGTGTGAGTTTTCCTTGCCCTTATGTGGGTTCTTCCGAGGATGTCGTAGTCGTAGTGGTTTGTACAGTCCTTTGAGACATTTCCTAAAGTTAATTAAATTAAATGCACAGGGGTTAGTGCATGTGCCTCACAATACAAATGTCCTGAGTAGTCCTGGGTTCAATCCCGGGCTCGTGATCTTATTGTGTGGAGTTTGCATGTTCTCCCCGTGACTGCGTGGGTTCCCTTCAGGTACTCTGGCTTCCTCCCACCACCAAAGACATGCACCTAAATGGTCCCGAGTGTGTGAATGTGAGTCTGAATGTTGTCTGTCTATCTGTGTTGGCCCTGTGATGAGGTGGCTTTATTTCACTATGTGCGTGTGTGTGCGTGCAACCTGAAGAACACACACACTTATTTTTACACCCTATTGACCTTCAGAGCCTCCTTACTCAGGGTCTTTAATATTGACTCATAAAGGTTTCATGGTTTACACTAAATATAGTTCCAATTTTCACCCTAAATTACCAAAAGCAAGGCTTCTTGGACTGGTGCCAGTGCATATAGGGAGATTTTGGCAAGGTGTCTGCTCAGCAATGGTGATACATGAGCAAAACTTTAAGGCTCAGTCAGGAAATGTTTTTCATTGTGATATTCATCCTTTTAAACATAGACGACCAAATAGAATATGGTCTTTTAAGTCAATAAGTTTTTCGCAGCGCTATTCAGGATGCATTTCTGCTCCAATTTTCTCTTTGCTGGGTCATATGCCAACACTTTATAGTCCCGCAGGAAAAGGAGAATAGTGAAATTCCCTCAGCAGTATTTCATACCTGATTGTCTGCTGCATTTGTAGTCGGTCGGGATCCGAGGCTGAGAAGGTCGTCAGACTCGTGCCGGCAGGAACACCCTCCTCAAATCGGATGTGTTTTGGATTTGTGGGGAAATAAGGGGGTTCATTGACGTCCTGAACAGATATGGTTACCCCTGCCGTAGATTGGAGGGAGGACTGAATTCCACTAGCCAGATGGGCCTGGTTAGACACCACCACTGTAAGCATGAAGGCTCGGTTCATCTCAAAATCGACCGGCTGGAGGAAGAGAGCACAGAGCAAAAGATTACTCTTACTAAATACATTTGCTACTAAAATCACTTTTCTTTTCTTCTTACCATTCATTCACCAGGCTCTGAAAACATAGAAATGAATTTTTTTTCGAAGAAATTGAACTTTTAGTTTGTTTCAGACATTTTTATATTCCAAATACTATATCGTGGTGCAATCCTAATTCATTTGTTTTTAAATCTTATAATTACTATATCACTAGAGGGAGACAGAAGATCTAAACTACAAGTCAGTTGTTGACTGTGATAGCAAAATCTGTGTTAACAGATGATGCATTCACACACAAACACTGGCACGCACACACACTGACTGACTCTGAAGAGGGCCAATACATGAGCTAGACAGCCTGTCGACCCCCTTTGTGAGTGTTTGCATGTCTGTTCTGTGTAAAAGATACTTTCTAGATGAGCTAAACCAAGAGTGACAGTTATGTGGTCTTTTAATGAAGACTACATGTTTGGGTTCAAAAGCCAGCAGCAGGTAAATAAATAAGAATGACATCAACGTGCAGCTTGTAGGTAAAGTAGCGCGTCTCTAAATAGGCGAGTGATGATTACAGCCACAAGGCTTGTGTCTGGAGCGTGTGATGGTAATGATAATTAGGTACAGCATCTTTCAGCAGACATACAGGGTGTGATATTTCAATTCCTAATAAGGCCTCTTGGTTGACAACACCTCTAAATGTCTGTGTGTGTGTGTATGCATGTTAGCAACTAGTAAATGTGAGCATGCATGTTAGGACTGTAAAACCTGTGGTGCACTCAGTATATTTACAGCCAACCACCCTCGTAGGGATTTCAGCACAGGAGCAAAGTCTGATAGTGTTATGAAACAAACATATACAGCAGTGGTCCCCAACCACCGGGCCGTGGCCTGATTGGTACCGGGCTGCAGAAGAATTTTTTATTCATTTAAAAAAAATAAAAAAATAAAAAAAATTATATATATTTTTTTATTAATTCCACATAAAAAAAAACAATATACACTTACAATTAGTGCACCAACCACAAAAACCTCCCTTTTTCATGACAAAAATGTCCCCTTTTCATGACAAAGAAAAAAAAATAAATACAAAAAAAAAGGATTTTTTCATAAATGGATTGTCAAATTATAGTATTTTGTATCCTCACAAAAACGTCACAATACGAGAGATTTTTAATTGAGTTGAGATGTCGATAGATTCGTCTTTCCCGCCGAATCCGAAAACGTTGGCAGCAACGCAAACCTCTAATTCACTGATTACTGAATCCTCCAAAGTCACCTTATTCCTCCTTTCTGACCACTCTGTCATATTTCATGTTTATCATAATAAATGACTCACATTTATTATTTAATGACTCATTCCGACCAATAGGTTGTGTACTTTAATGAATTTTTATTTTCCTTTTTGTCTATTTGCAACACTAGCACCTGCATTCTAAAATGCGAAAGTCCTCATCAACCCTGCTGAGAGCTGCGTAAATGTGACATGGTCTGATTAGGACCTGAGCCTTTATTCACAGAGGAGCATTTGGAGCCCCGTGGGGGATTATGCATACCTGGTTGTGGTGGCCTCACAAGTGTATGCAAGCAGCCCATTGATAAAAATGCCAATATCTTAACTTTACCTTTTGCATGTAATCCTTCCATTCCCTGGAGTTAGCTAAAACGGTTTACTTGTTTAGGCAGTCTATTTCTCCTCATTCCCAGGAGGTCTCCCATCTCCTATTTTATGACTTCCTGATAATATCCCCTGGGCTCCGACGGAAGCTTGCGGCTACTCGGCCACCTGCTGAATTTTACATCGGGGAGGATAAGGGATGGACTATAAAAGGCAGTCATCTACAGGAATTGAAGAGAAACAAAATGCCAACATGCACTTCTCATGACACTTTGGGAATCACAGCAAATGTTATTGTTATTTCTTGAGCATCATTGGTTGATGTGAGATGAGATTTGCTGGACTCATACATCATAAATAAATGATTGCTTTGCTTGATCAACACACACCTCTGGGAAGCAGAACAAACAAGTGGACACTATATTGTCTGTTTCCTGTATTTCTTTACATTTTGCTTTTATGGTAATGGGGTTAAACAAGCCGGATAACCTTTGTCCAATTGGCTGAACACAACAACAAGACAAAGCATTCTTGTCGCTGTCATTCACTACAGCTGGTAGCCCATTAAAGAGTAAAAAAAACTGCTGCCTCTGTAATTGAGAAATCAATATATTATTTGCTACAGTGGTCTTGTCAGCCATTGTGCGAAATATGGTTGTGTTTTTCAGAAGGGCTTCTAATCCCTCGTTTCAAACAAGAGGGGTCATTCTAAAGGCACAAACTCCAGTCTGTTTAACTCCATGATATCACAAAACACCTAACATTTAAAATAAAAGAATGAATAATAAAGTGGTGATGACCTTTGAGTACAGAGGTAGGGCAAAGTGATTGGTCATTGTCTTACCTTTACCACAGTCACCATGCCGTCATTGGTCACGGGGTCTGTGCAAATGTTGAAGCGGCCAGAAGGATCGCCACTGATGATCCTGTAAATGGCGTTCCAGTTCGGAGAATGCGGTTGGTCGGCATCTATCACCGTCAGATTAGCCACCACAACATCCACACGATTCTCAGGAACCTCACCGGAAAACTGCAGAGATTGGGACAAACGTTACCTTGAAAAATGTTGCTTCAAAATCAAATTATTTTGACAAATGTCCTTTCAGGATGTATTGAGCTGTTGAAGTGTGGCAATTTGTTCAAAAAGCCCATTTCTCTTGCTCTTCCATTCCTCTTAAGTGAAGCAGTCGTCTTTTCAGCCTTTCAGGTAGAGTAAGTTTAATGAGCCTGTTTTTGCTACCTCTGAGTCGCACACAGGAAATGCACATGCACACAAACGTCTGAAAGTTTCCTGCTTTTTCTCTACCAGTCCACATTCGTGCACATTAACGTCCTCTCCCTGAGAAAGTAACAAAAAAGAAGAAATGAAGAAAGCAAAGTAAAGCCACAAGTGGAGCTGGGTAGAACATCTGTTTGAGTGTACAGTGTATGAGTGGCTTTGAGCTGTCGCTTTGCTGCGCAAACACATGTGCTACGTCCTGATAAGGCTGACAACAAGTGAGCTGCTGTCTGTCAGATGTCTGTTATGGTGGGGATTGACCAAAGTCACACAGGCTCTGGGGATAAAGATGAACCAGAGGCGGCGGCGACTGTGCCGCTCTGCTGTAACTGAAGCCCCGCCCACATGAGCAACCCTAAAACTTGGAAGCGATCGCACATGGTCGGATTGTGATTATGTTCTTACGTCAGCTCATCTAGAGGCAACAGGCGCCAAGCATGATGGCGTCATCGTGTCACCATGGGGTAACAGACATGGTTGAAGCCACTGAGCCGCTTATATGAGTGTATGATATCAAAGAGCAAAGCCTCAGACCAAACCCTCCAACGGGTCATAATACCCCGTACAACCTTCGCATCAGGCGCAAACAGCCGACAGCTGAATGTGGATTAAAACCCTGCGTCTGGAGAGCCGTTCAGAAACTTGGTGACATTCTTAAGACAACACACGTTCGAATGGTCTTGAAGCACTGCTCACAAGGAAAAAATACCAGGCTGTTGTACATTTCAGTCTGAAGACGTGTGTAATCATAGTTGTTTATTGTCAATTTTGGTCAGGAACTCATAAATAGCTGGTTTAACAAACAAACAAAAAGTTTCAGAATATGAACAATATGAACGACAAAGCACTCTTGCGCTTTTGGATCTGATAAAAGAACCACTGCTGCTCTCACCATCAATAAACTAATTCACAATGACTAGAAATCACAAAAGAACAATAGAGGGTGTGTTTTAGCTTTTTGTCCAGAGAGCTTTTTGTTCTTAAACTTTTTGAAAACTCTGGTAAAAAAAAAAAATGGTTGTACTTGTATAGCGCTTCTCTCCCCCTTTTTAAGGAGCCCAAAGCGCTTTGACAGTATTTCCACATTCACCCATTCACACACACATTCACACACTTATGGCGGGAGCTGCCATGCAAGGCGCTAACCAGGTACCCATCAGGAGCAAGGGGGAAGTGTCTTGCCCAAGGACACAACGAACATGACTAGGATGGTAGAAGGCGGGGATTGAACCAGTAACCCTCAGATTGCTGGCACAGCCACTCTCCCAACTTTGCCACGCCGTCCCCTACTCTGTGAACAATATGATTTGCCTGAGTAGCTGGACAGGACAAAAAAACCCAACTCTGGCTTAAGTGTTTGTGCGGACAGGGAAAATAATAATTTTTTGATTGTGTCATAAGAAATGGTTAACATTATTTCCTGTTGTTGAACCCTATTTCAAAATAGAATATGAAGTTATTGAAAAACAAAACACATTTTTTCCCTGGCTTAGTGTAAGTACTGATCTTAAAGGGGAACATTATCACCAGACCTATGTAAGCGTCAATATATACCTTGATATTGCAGAAAAAAATCCATATATTTTTTTAACCGATTTCCAAACTCTAAAAGGGTGAATTTGGCAATTTAAAGGCCTTACAATTGATAGCCTGTCGAAGCAATGACCTTTCACCCATGACGTCATGAAGCGATACGCCATTTTCTCGAACACATACACACACCAAGTCAAATCAGCTCTGTTATTTTCCGTTTTTTCGACTGTTTTCCCGTACCTTGGAGACATCATGCCTCGTCGGTGTGTTGTCAGAGGGTGTAACAACACCAACAGAGACGGATTCAAGTTGCACCAGTGGCCAAAAGATTCGAAAGTCCCTCGTTTGTTCTGCACATTTCACCGACGACAACTATGCTACGACAGAGATGGCAAGAATGTGTGGATATCCTGCGACACTCAAAGCAGATGCATTCCCAACGATAAAGTCAAAGAAATCTGCAATATTGGAAAATAGACCACTGAACCACTGACCACTCATTAAGGTGAGTTTTGTTGAGGTTATTGACTTATGTGGAGTGTGCTAATCAGACATATTTGGTCACGGCATGACTGCAAGCTAATCGATGCTAACATGCTATTTAGGCTAGCTGTATGTACATATTGCATCATTATACCTCATTTGTAGCTATAATTGCATCCAGCCTTTCCCTCCACCCACATTTAATGCTAAACAAACACATACCAATCGTTGGTTAGAAGATAATCGCCGAATTCGTCCTTGCTTCCTCCCGTGCCGCTGTCTGTCGTGATTTGGCTCAATAGCTTGAGTTTCTTCTTCAATTTAATTTTTGCTACCTGCCTCCACACTCCAGCCATCCGTTTCAATACATGCGTAATCTGTTGAATCGCTTACGCCGCTGAAATCCGAGTCTGAATCTGAGCTAATATCGCTATACCTTTCTGTGCTATCCACCATGTTTGTTTCTGTGTGGTCACGCTGTGACGTCACAGGATAATGGATGGGTGGATATTACGATGGTTAAAATCAGGCACTTTGAAGCTGTATTTCGGGATATTGCCTGATGGGTAAAATTTTGAGAAAAAGTTCGGAGAAAAAAAAGCCACTGGGAACTGATTTTTATTGGTTTTAACCCTTCAGAAATTGTGATAATGTTCCCCTTTAAAGAGAATTTACACATGGTTGAACATCAAATACTGTATATCACGATATTGATAAGCGAGTCAGCTGTGGTAGCTTTTTCAGGCTTCCGATTGGCCAAAATGCGCACGACAGCTGGTGAATGTGTGTTCCTGAAGACTGTGTTCAAACTACACTTGTGTGGATGGATTCTTTTCACACTACAGAGAGAAATGTGAATTTTAAAAAATATGTGTTTGTGTGGGCATGGCCTTATTTGTATGATAAAGATGAGTTTCACAAGGATATCAGGGTTGCCTAAAATAATATATTTGTCTTCTGTCTTCACAGAATTCATGAAAACAGAATCATTTCCATTTTTTAAGAGCTTTGTCATGTTAATCTAGTTCAAAAGGTACAGCAAGGAAGAATAAATAATCATGACATGTCATAATCCTTAATATACATTATACAATGGAGCAAAAACTAT
The DNA here is from genome assembly GCF_033978795.1 of Nerophis ophidion. Lineage (NCBI taxonomy): Eukaryota > Metazoa > Chordata > Actinopteri > Syngnathiformes > Syngnathidae > Nerophis > Nerophis ophidion. The sequence continues at coordinate 62,577,939 of NC_084616.1, forward strand.
TTAGTCAGCCACCGATTGTGCAAGTTCTCCCACTTAAAATGATGACAGGTCAAAAAGTACCAAAAAGTTCTATTTTGGTTTCATCTGAAAACATGACATTCTCCCAATCCTCTGCTGTATCATCCAAATATCCATTTTGTTATAAACTCAACTCGTCGTGTTTGGAGGAAGAAGAATACTGAGTTGCATCCCAAGAACACCACACCTACTGTGAAGCATGGGGGTGGAAACATCATGCTTTTGGGCTGTTTTTCTGCTAAGTGTACAAGACGATTTATCCGTGTTGTGGAAAGAATGAATGGGCCCATGTATCGTGAGATTTCGAGCCAAAACCTCCTTCCATCAGTGAGAGCTTTGAATGGTTGACCAAATACTTATTTTCCACCATAATTTACAAATAAATTCTTTAAAATTCCTACAATGTAAATTCCTGGATTTTTTTTTTCACATTCTGTCTCTCACAGTTGAAGTGTACCTATGATGAAAATTACAGACCTCTGTCATCATTTTAAGTGGGAGAACTTGCACAATCGGTGGCTGACTAAATACTTTTTTGCCCCACTGTATATAATAATATCCATCCCATCCATCCATTTTCTACCGCTTATTCCCTTTGAGATCGCGGGGGGCTCTGGTGCCTATCTCAGCTACAATCGGGCGGAAGGCGGGGTACACCCTGGACAAGTCACCACATCATCGCAGTATATAATAATATATTTTATTAAAATGTTGTCGGGGGAAGCAGATCCTCATGACAAATAGTAAAAAGATAACATACAAACATTGATATTACTCGGCTGTGTTATAAATATATGATTACAATTGTAAATTTTTTTTATCATATTTTAAAAAAAGAACTTTAATGTACAATGTACTTTATGTATAGCTGTGTTTCCATTGCAGTTTATTTGCAAAATAAAAGCGATATTTAAAAATTTCAACAAAGTATATTGTGGGTGTTCCCATTAAAAGATGTTTTTTCATCATAAGCCATAATTCTTGTAAAGTCTTGTCCCTCAAGACTCAACTTTGAGGAAGATGGATGCTTTGTGTTTCCTTGGTTTTGGACCTGTGATTACATTTGCAACCACTGCTGTTTCCGTGATTGTCAATAGAAGATGAAGGCAGCGGATGTTCACTCAAAGGCAACATCCTTACGAATAGCTGCGGCCGCAATTAAGTATTTTTTTTATTTTAGTCCTCCCAACGGCTCCATCATAGCAACATGTGCATTTTTCAGCCCGGTAGCACTGCTTGATGGTTTTCCACTTGCTGCGGAATATGTGCTACGGCTTTTCAAACCCCTTCGCTCTCACTTCCCATTCTATTTTCTTGTAAAAATGTGCATTTCGCTGTTGTTTGCAATTTAATATGGCTGTAATGTTTTTATGTGAGTGTGAATGTTGTCTGTATATCTGTTTTGGCCCTGCGATGAGGTGGCGACTTGTCCAGGGTGTACACCGCCTTCCGGCCGAATGCAGCTGGGATAGGCTCCAGTACCCCCGCGACCCCGAACAGGACAAGCAGTAGAAAATGGATGGAAGGGGTTTTTTATCTTGTCTCAGGTCATGTTGAACCCTCTCACGTCATGTCCCGGTGTTTAGGTGCCCTGTAAACTGCGAAAAAATTGTCTCCATCATGCTTTTGCGACACACTTCTTTTTCCACATGTCTGAAAAACCACCTCATGAGACTGTAATGATGTTTTAGTGATATTTGAGAGGTTTTTCGAAATATAGGTGTGATCTTCGGATCACCAGTTACCGACATGAGAGCAGCGTGCATAGTGTGATACAAGGATTTATTTTTCAATAAATGTCCGTCTTCTTGCTTTTCAGCCATTGGGTTGTGTCTGTCTTCTACTTCTCGCTCGAGCACATGAATATTTTTCCCCAGAGTGTCGTCTGTCTTGCTTTTGCTCTCGCTCTTACTCATGCCCGTGTTTCACCAACCGCCATCCCCAACAACAACAACCTTTCTCCTTCCCCACTGTTGCGTTTAACAGAGCGGCAGGTGATCAGACAAAACACACACAGCTGTGTCATCTACGCACCTGACGCTTATCTCGAAGCCGGTCCTGACATGCCCCGCTTCTCCGCAGGCCCGCAGGCCACGCACCCCCACAATAGGTATTTCCATTATCATATTTTTGTTGTGATATTTAGATTTTGCGCATTTTTAGGGTAAATGGAAACACATCTTATGACAAGTGAACCCCTCCAATCATCAATCATTCATAGTAGTAGAATAGAGAGTAAATAATAATAAATGCCACAATTTGTGGCGGTCCACTGGCATCGTGGTGATGCGGGTGCGTTCTCTCATGATGCAGTCGGATTTGGACACAGCGTAAGGTAGGAAATGATGATTTATTTACACTAAACAACAGACTAAGAACAGAAAACTTGCACTAGGATAAAAAGGCAATACAAAGAGCTAGCATGGGAGCTACAAAACACGAAGCATAGCGCGGAAGCTAGCAAGTACAAAAACAGTTTTACCAGAGTCGGGAATCAGCGTCGTCACCTGTTGCATGGAACAGAAACTAGGACGCGAGATCCAATGAACAGAAAAGGCAGGCTTAAATAAAGGTGGTAATCACGAAACAGGTGCGCATCAAAAACAAGAGCCAGGTGACACTAATGTGTGACTATGGCAACAGAACAAACAGGAAGTGCCACCAGGAACTAAGGAAGTCAAACACCAACGGAATACGATACAAAACGGCACAAAACCAGAATAAGACATGATCTGGGCAGCGGATCATGACACAATTCTCTTCAAAATATAAGAATAACATTTTATATACTGACACAGTACAATGTGTGATTTATTAAATGGGTGTAATTTGTTGAATTACATGAGTCTTTGTCCACATACTTGTATGACGTTTAACCCATGAACTATTGTATTTTATGTATTGTGGGGAAGGTGTGGCGAAGTTGGGAGACTGGAGGGTTACAGGTTCAATTCCCACCTTCGACCATCCTAGTCACGTCCGTTGTGTCCTTGAGCAAGACACTTCACTCTTGCTCCAGATGGTCCCTGGTTAGCGCCTTGCATGGCAGCTCCCGCCATTGGTGTGTGAATGTGTGTGTGAATGAGTGAATGTGAAAATACTATCAAACCGCTTTGGGCTCTTTAAAAAAAGGGGTAGAAAAGCGCTATACAAGTACAACCATTTACCATTTTTACCATTTGTACAGTCGTCGAAAGACATGTCAGCACCTAGATTTTGTCTTTCAGGATTATACCACCCTGCCGCAAACAACTTTGTAAAATTCTGTTAAGGGCATAAATGTCGCCTTTCTCTGGGTTATGATAATGAGTTCTGATTTGATTCTAGCAGTAAATCCAGAGACATGCCTCTTATTGTGATCGCCTGCATGAGCAAATAGTCAAGAGATCTAAAAAATATTTATTTTTATCTATTTGCACAAAAGAAAAAAATGCAAGGGTGCATGCATGGCACAGCCTTCACATTGGTACACAGACCCCACCCTTTCCACCATGAAAAAGAGGTCAGCTTTTGATAGGCATGATTAAATATTTATAATACACATTAAAGATAAATTCCCCAAACTTTGTATTTCTGGGACACTCTAAAACACCTATGGGGTTTATCACAAACACTTAATATCAGGGTGATGCCGTGCTTTCTCAATTAAATGCCTTTTGTAGAAACCCACCATCAAAAACGGCAAAATGATGTGATTTGGTGCAATTACTTTGCTCATGATGTCTCAGATACCTACAAATTAACGTTCACTGGACTTACATATTTTGGACCCTGTGTACATTTGGTGTGTTTTTTTTTTTGTAAATATGGATACATTTCACATTTGTTTTTAAATTATACTTTATATATTGTCAAGTGTTCCCTTCATGTACCGTATTATATTTAGCTCAGTGGTTCTTAACTTTGTTGGAGGTACCGAACCCTTCTTAGTGAAAAATAAAACGTTTTTTTTTTTTTCAAATTCAATTTTGGTAACATTTTAGTATGGAGAACATATTCTAAGTAACACAGACATAATTTAGAGTTATTTGGTTAGGGTTAGGGTTAGAGGGTTAGGGTTATAATGAGGCCATGCTGAATAAGGCATTAATAAGTACTTAATAATGACTAGTTAAGAGCCATTATGTTACTAATTTGCATGTTAATAAGCAACTAATTAATGGTGAATATGTCCCCCATACTAAAGTGTTACCATGTATTTTTACTGGTCACAAAATGAACCGGGCATAAACAACAAAACCGACACAGTGCATAAACTCACAACTAATTACACACCTGCAAATCAGTGTGACTTCTGCTGTTGCCGTATCCGTAAAACGCCGATAGGTAGCAAGTTTTTATTGACACGATTAATCGGGTGTGTTTTGACCTCCGCCGAACCCCTGAGGCCGACTCACCGAACCCCTAGGGTTCGATCGAACCCAGGTTAACAACCACTGATTTAGCTTTATTTTACTTAGTTCTTGCTATCTTGGCCTTATTTCTTATGTTAGCTGTTTTGCACCAACACACCAAGACAAATTCCTTGTATGTGTGAATATAGTTGGCAATAAAAAATGATTCTGATTTTGATTCTGATATTGGTAAAAACTTTTGCTTGTTTGACAATGACGGAAAGGCACTTCAACTAAACGTTAAAATACTAATCTTTTACTGTCCACCACCATCCCAGGAGACTCTTTATGCAGGGAAAAGACATGAAGGTTATCTGATTTACAATCCATGTCTGTGCTTTATACCCTCGCTTAAAAAAAACAAAATCTCCTGAGACTAAATAATTCTCATGACTTAATTCCTCTTTTGTACTTTTGTTGATCCAGCATGGTGGTTATCTCGTCAATTTTTTTTGGGTTGTTTTCTTTTTTCCTCTTCAGCTACCCTTTTTCGGAAGATATCCTTTATGTCCGACATGTGCTAACAAATCTACAGTTATAGGGTATTAACCTCGGGGGGAAAACGCCAATGCTAACTCTGTTGCTACCACCTCAAAGAGCTGTGTGATACCACTGAGCTCAGCATCTTATAAGCCCCACGGTTCTTTTGCTCACTCGTCTGTACCAAGAGCCAAAAGGAGTTCTTGCTAAAGACAGCAACACTTGCAACATCCAATCAATAGCAACACATCCATTTGGTTTCACTTTTCGACTCTGCTGCGGCATGGGCATTTAGCAGAAAGAAACGATTACTGTACACTAACTGAGAATGATAAAGTGTCGCATAATAAATCTTCTGCTGTGCTAATTAATTCATTTATGATACTGACCCCCAGCCCCCACCACCCAGCTGCCCTGCACTGTTATGATCCATTACTTACAGTACATTAGTTTAGACTTGTAATTTTTACCTCACACCCAATGATGACCTTCACTAATGTAATCATTATTCTAAATGTGACTATCATGACAACCATTTATCTGGCTCTAGGTTTATTACTGATGAAAATCAATGATATGGATTAGTCATTTCCTTGTGTGTGTAAGTGTGTGTGTTTCCTACAAAATGAAGTAGAGGCTCTGCTCTCATAGTCTAAACCTTTTTGTAAGCTTTAGACTATACAGCACACAACTTCTTTTTCTCATTGTCACTGTCATTTTTACACTCTCTCATCTTTACATAATGGATGTCATCACCTTTTTTTTTTAGTTCTTAGGAGAGGTTTTATGTCAGATTTATGAGATTCAGACACTCTCTTTGGAAGCTAAATGGGTTTGCTTGCAATTCCTTTGTACAGGGTACAATGAGAATAAGATCTATTCTTTTATATTCTTAAACCAACTCCTATATCGATAGCTGAGCAAAACACAAAATAACTCTTTATGCACTTCCTTAAAGGCCTACTGAAACCCACTACTATGACCACGCAGTCTGATAGTTTATACATCAATGATGAAATATTAACATTGCAACACATGCCAATACGGCCTTTTTAGTTTACTAAATTGCAATTTTAAATTTCCCGGGACTTTTTTCTAGAAAACGTCGCGTAATGATGACGTGTACGCGTGACGTCACGGACTGTTAGGAAATATTAGCGCTGTGCACACACACAGCTAAAACTCGTCTGCTTTAACGGCATAATTACACAGTATTTTGGAGATCTGTGTTGCTGAATCTTTTGCAATTTGTTCAATTAATATTGGAGAAGTCGCAGTAGAAAGATGGAGTTGGGAAGCTTTAGCCTTTAGCCACACAAACACACGGTGTTTCCTTGTTTAAAATTCCCGGAGGTGAAACTTTACTATGGATCTCAGCGGTCAAGCGAACATGGATACCGACCGAATGTCAACCAGCAGGTTTCGGTGAGAAAATTGTGGTAAAAAGTCGCTTCTTACCGGAGATCAGCTGAGCTTGCGCCGTCCATAAAGCTGCTGTCGACTTCCCTGAGACACTGGCGTCAAGACACCCGTGGACACACACCTCCGACTATCAGGTACTGTTAAACTCACTAAAACACTTGCAACACAATAGAAAAATAAGGGGTTTCCCTGAATTATCCAGAAAATGTGTGTAAAAACATCTGAATCCGTCCCAATGGAATCACCTTTTTTTTTTTTTTTTTCTAGTCGGTCGCTATCAATATCCTACAAACAGGAATCTTTCATCCTCGCTCAAATTAATGAGGAAATTGCCGTTTTCTCGGTCCAAATAGCTCTTTTTGTTGGAGGCTCCCATTAAAAACAATGTGAGGATGTGAGGAGCCATCAACGGGTGACGTCATCATCTGCGACTTCCGGTACAGGCAGGGTTTTCCTGTTAGCGACCAAAAGTTGCTAACTTTATCGTGGATGTTCTCTACTAAATCCTTTCAGCAGAAATATGGCAATATTGTGAAATGATCAAGTATGACACATAGAATGGACCCGCTATCCCCGTTTAAATAAGAAAATCTAATTTCAGTAGGCCTTTAAAAGTATTGCATCATATCGGTTAGTCATGAATTAAAACACCAACTCATAAGGTTACAATACAACAGGAGCGCTTTTTAAAGACCTACTACAGAAAATCTAGTCAAAGATCATCTTTATAACAGCGCTCAAGTGTTTTTAGGACACTGCTGAAAAAAGTTCCTCTCCCAAGTTATGAACTGAACTCGGAGGCTGGTCTGATGTCATGCAATGTACAAACGCGCAGAATTAGATCTGGACAACTGGTGGGGACTATAAGAGGCATACAGTCATGGAACAGGCTGCCAGCCCACGTCAGAAACTGTGAGACCTATTTGACATTTAAAACTGCACTGAAACAGTGGTTGAACACTAATCAGACATGAATGCACAATTAGATTATTCACGTTTTTTTGTTTGTTTTTTTTGTTTTTTATTTGTGTTTTTTGTTTGTTTGTATTTTTTTATTTGGAGGACAATGTGCAGTTACATTAAAAAGATGGCTGCACCAGATTTAGCACCATACTAGTTTCCATCTGTAGTCCTTTTAACATCCACTATACAATTAAACATGATTGAAAATACATAACAATATACAAATTACACCATGATAAACAATTAAAAATACAATACAAAACATAGAGAGTATGTGAATTACAAATCAGTGGGCGGTCAAGTTACAGTATTTTAGCAGCTTCAATTAAAGTGATATAACGTCCAGCACTTTTTTATCAAAGTCCACATACAGTGCAGTAGCCATCATATGATACCCATAAGGGTGTCATTCAGTAGCTATACACCCCATTGATATTGCATACATAAAAAAAGTTTGTGATGTTACCAGACTGGAATGGTACTCTGGTGGCCATCAGACTACTCAGTCTGAGATCAGTAGGTTGGGAGTTAAAACCCTGGCCGAGTCATACCAAAGACTAATGGACTCATTGCCTCCCTGCTTGACACTCAGCATCAAGGGTTGGAATTGGGGGTTAAATCACCATAAATGATTCCCGGGCGTGGCAACGCTGCTGCCCACTGCTCCCCTCACTTCCCAGGGGGTGATCGAGGGGATGGGTCAAATGCAGAGGACACATTTCACCACACCTAGTGTGTGTGTGACAATCATTGGTAATTTAACTTTAACTTTATCATCTGATGTTCAACTGCCTGTCTGGTATTGTTAATGTAAGCAGGACTGGTGGTCTAAAGCCCAGTGTTTGACTGCTTGTGAGAAACTGTGAAAACTGCAGTTGTTCTTTCGATTGTCTCGGAGTCCATTCTATTCTTTGATGGTTTGATATGAAAAGGGAGATTGGGAGAAGTCACCCCTACAGTCACCCCTGGATACAGACTTTAACACACTGCTTTTGTTTATGGCCTGTGCTTATGGTATGCTTGTAATGTGTAATGTTTTGTGATTTATGTATTATTTTGTATCATTACAAAATTATTTTGTATCATTTTGTATCATTACAAAATAATACATAAATTAGATTTATTGGCGCAGTGGGAGAGTGGCCGTGCGCAACCCGAGGGTGACTGGTTCAAATCCCACCTAGAACCAACCTCGTCACGTCCGTTGTGTCCTGAGCAAGACACTTCACCCTTGCTCCTGATGGGTGCTGGTTGGCGCCTTGCATGGCAGCTCCCTCCATCAGTGTGTGAATGTGTGTGTGATTGGGTAAATGTGGAAGTAGTGTCAAAGCGCTTTGAGTACCTTGAAGGTAGAAAAGCCCAATACAAGTACAACCCATTTTGTATCATGACCTGTTGAATGTTTAAAGGCCTACTGAAATGAGATTTTCTTATTTAAACAGGGATAGCAGGTCCATTCTATGTGTCATACTTGATCATTTCGCGATATAACCATAATTTTGCTGAAAGGATTTAGTAAAGAACATCGACGATAAAGTTCGCAACTTTTGGTAGCTCATAAAAAAGCTTTGCCTGTACCGGAAGTAGCAGATGATGTGCGCGTGACGTCACGGGTTGTAGGACTCCTCACATTGTTTACAGTCATAGCCACCAGCAGCTAGAGCGATTCGGACCGAGAAAGTGACAATTTCTCCATTAATTTGAACGAGGATGAAAGATTCGTGGATGAGGATATTGAGAGTGAAGGACTAGAAAAAAAAAAGTACAAAAAAAATGGCGATTGCAGTGGGAGCAGTTCAGATGTTATTAGACACATTTACTAGGATAATTCTGGAAAATCCCTTATCTGCCTATTGTGTTGCTAGTGTTTAAGTGAGATTATATAGTGCCTGAAAGTCGGAGAGAGTTGGCCACGGGTGTAGAGACCGCCAGTGTCTCCGTGGGAGGAGGTAATAGTCGCCGCAGTAGCTGCAGGAGGAGGACGCCAGCTCTGCTCATAACTACGTTAAGAGCCAACTTATTACGACAATTTTATCACCCAAACCTGCCGGTTGACATGTGGTAGACAATCATGTTCGCTTGACCGCTCTGTTCCATAGTAAAGCTTCACCTTCGGGAATTTTAAACGAGGAAACACCGGCTGTGTTTGTGTGGCTAAAAGCTAAAAGCTTCCCACCTCCATCTTTCTACTTTGACTTCTCCATTATTAATTGAACAAATTGCAAAATATTCAGCAACACAGATGTCCAGAATACTGTGTAATTATGCGATTAAAGCAGGCTACTTATAGCTTGGATCGGGCTGGGAAATAATGACCGCTACAACCCGAAACGTCAAACGCACGCGTCATCATACGGCGACGTTTTCAACACGACACTTCGCGGGAAATTTAACATTGCAATTTAGTAAACTAAAAAGGCCGTATTGGCATGTGTTGCAATGTTAATATTTCATCATTGATATATAAACTGTCAGACTGTGTGGTCGGTAGTAGTGGGTTTCAGTAGACCTTTAATGTATTTACCTGCCTTAGGACAACGAATGAAATTTAGCTATTGTGCTAACTCCGGTATATGTAAATTGTTCCTCTATGTTGATGAATATGCCATCCATCCATCCATCTTCTTCCGCGTATCCGAGGTCGGGTCGCGGGGGCAGCAGCCTAAGCAGGGAAGCCCAGACTTCCCTCTCCCCAGCCACTTCGTCTAGCTCTTCCCGGGGGATCCCGAGGCGTTCCCAGGCCAGCCGGGAGACATAGTCTTCCCAACGTGTCCTGGGTCTTCCTTGTGGCCTCCTACCGGTTGGACGTGCCCTAAACACCTCCCTCGGGAGGCGTTCGGGTGGCATCCGTACCAGATGCCCGAACCACCTCATCTGGCTCCTCTCGATGTGGAGGAGCAGCGGCTTTACTTTGAGTTCCTCCCGGATGACAGAGGTTCTCACCCTATCTCTAAGGGAGAGCCCCGCCACACGGCGGAGGAAACTCATTTCGGCAGCGTGTACCCGTGATCTTATCCTTTCGGTCATGACCCAAAGCTCATGACCATAGGTGAGGATGGGAACGTAGATCGACCGGTAAATTGAGAGCTTTGCCTTCCGGCTCAGGTCCTTCTTCACCACAACAGATCGGTACAACGTCCGCATTACTGAAGACGCCGCACCGATCCGCCTGTCGATCTCACGATCCACTCTTCCCCCACTCGTGAAAAAGACTCCTAGGTACTTGAACTCCTCCACTTGGGGCAGGGTCTCCTCCCCAACCCGGAGATGGCACTCCACCCTTTTCCGTTAGAGAACCATGGACTCGGATTTGGAGGTGCTGATTCTCATTCCGGCCGCTTCACACTCGGCTGCGAACTGATCCAGTGAGAGCTGAAGATCCCGGCCAGATGAAGCCAACAGGACCACATCGTCTGCAAAAAGCAGAGACCTAATCCCGCGGCCACCAAACCGGAACCCCTCAATGCCTTGACTGCGCCTAGAAATTCTGAATATGCATTGTCCTAATTCAAATAAATAAATCCCTATGCTGGTTTAGGCCCCCAGGCTGCCAGTTGAATAGCCCTGTCCTAAAGCAATCCCAAATTGGACACCACATGATGAAAAGTATCTGCCATTATCAAAGTTTGTATCTAAAAAAAAACCAACATAGTTTCTTTCTCATTCGTCTATTTGTAAACACTCACCGTTCTGGAGGTCAGCATGGGGGGGTTGTCGTTGATGTCCGTGATGGCGATAATGGCGGTCGCCGTGTTGGACAGGCCAAAATTCAGGTTGCCCTCCATGTCAGTGGCTTGGACAATTATAGTATACTGGGACACTTTCTGTTAAAGGGAGAAAAATACATTGATTTGATATATTTTGTATGCACAGAAATCTCTCAGCAGTGTGTATTATGTTTTTTATGGCACGATATTTGAAACTCATAAGCTTTTCATCTGATAGCACTGTAAGCATCTCAGCTTGTCTTCGTGTTATCTGAGACCCGCCTGCTTGCAGCCTTGTTATCACAGGCATCACTTAGTCCCTGCCACTGATGGACAGATGTGGCGACAACGATACAGCAGACGGGAGATTAATAGACAATCTGCGGCGCAATATCATTAGGAATGATAAATGCAATTTTCTCTCTTGAATGACACATTGTCACTTAAGTGGAAGATGAAAAATGTGATTCTTGTAGTTTTGTATTAGGGTGTATTTGAGCTTCCACATGTAAAACCTTCTCCCTTGCCAACCTCTTTTTCTCCATCCGTCCCTCCCTATTTCCTCTGTATTTCCTCTTGTCCTGGTGTCGTTTGTTCTTTTTATTCAATTAATGGGCTGCGGGAAGGATGGAGCCCAACGACCGACTGTCTGGATAAAGTGTCTTGTCACTGAGATTCCCAATTACATTCCCAGTGTCTTGCTAACCTGCTAATTACAGAGTAAATATCCCAATTAGGCCATGACACCACGTCAGGAGGGTTAGACAGCTCCTTTGGGTTCCTCTCCTCTTGATGCTAGACGTGATGCTCAACTTCATATACGCACCCTCATTACTCCACGTGCAAAAATTTCCCAGATCTCACAAACATCCATGAGCACACACACAGACACACACATCGCTCTTGTTTAGAGGTGGCGTGTGCTTGATTGTCCCATCAGCTGGTGTACAGCATGTACACAGCACTCATGCTAATTAGACAAGGGAGTTATTATGTAGAGCTCCTCTGAACTCTCCTCTCTATTGCAACAACGCTGTTGTCTTCTCCAGGGGACTAATGTCTATTGCTGTCAACATGCTCTTAAAAAGGTCCACAGCAAACCAATGGAGACCTTTGGAGTAGATTCAGTGTTGGATTTTGGAAAACAGATGGAAAAATTTCACAAGGACGTGGAAGTGTTATAAATTCCCTTTGTCAGTGATTAAGATAGAAGATAGAGTCCTTATTTAATATGTTAATTGTTGAATATAATTGACTATTATTGTTGACGTAACAAGCTATTAATATAGTCATGCACCTTTAAGTTGAGTCTGTTTAAGTCAGGCAGTTTACCGGGCAGCTACGTTTACTTCTCGGGGTCCTTGGGTCGGTGTGTAGAACAGTGTGTATCTGAAAGTGTACTTAGCTGCTGCTGCTAAAAGTTACATAAAGAAGTTGAAACGTAAAAACGGTGTCCTTATTGCCTTACCGGAGTACGCTCACGGGTGAAGAGTCCCAGCACAACAACAACAACATCAGTTTATCCATATGGTTCTTTAATAGTAAGAAACAGTTGGTGATATAGCCGTAGCACAGGGGATGAGGGTGTGTCAGATAGTAAGCCAGTACTGTGACGCCTAGCTGGCATCGTGGCGGTGTTTGCGAAGATGGAACACAGCGTGAAGGTAGGAACAATAATTTGTTAAAGGCCTACTGAAATGAGATTTTCTTATTTAAACGGGGATAGCAGGTCCATTCTATGTGTCATATTTGATCATTTCGCGATATTGCCATATTTTTGCTGAAAGAATTTAGTAGACAACATACACGATAAAGTTCGCAACTGGAGAAAAGCCCTGCCTCTACTGGAAGTCGCAGACGATGACGTCACAAGTGTGGGGGCTCCTCACATATTCACATTGTTTTAATGGGAGCCTCCAACAAAAAGTGCTATTCGGACCGAGAAAACGACAATTTCCCCATCAATTTGAGCGAGGATGAAAGATTTGTGTTTGAAGATATTGATAGCGACGGACTATAAAAAAAAAATAAGTTAAAAAATCCAAAAACGTGATGGTAATCGCGTTGCATTGAGACAGATTCATATGTTTTTAGAGACATTTACTAGGATAATTCTGGGAAATCCCTTATCTTTCTATTGTGTTGCTAGTGTTTTAGTGAGTTTAACAGTACCTGATAGTCGGAAGTGTACGTCCACGGCCGTGTCTTGACGCGCAGTGTCTCGGGGAAGTTGACGTTAGCTGTACAGGAGGCACAAGCTCAGCTGATATCCGGTAAGTGGTGACTTTTTAACCACAATTTTCTCACCGAAACCTGCTGGTTGACATTCGGTCGGGATCCATGTTCGCTGTGATCCATAGGAAAGTTTCAACTCCGTGAATTTTAAACAAGGAATCCCCGTGTGTTTGTGTGGCTAAAGGCTAAAGCTTCCCAACTCCATCTTGCTACTTTGACTTCTACAATATTAATTGAAGAAATTGCAAAAGATTCAGCAACACAGTTCTCCAAAATACTGTGTAATTATGCGGTTAAAGCAGGCAACATTTAGCTGTGTGTGTGCGTAGCGCTCATACTTCCTAAAAATGTGTGACGTCTTGCGTACACGTCATCATTATACAACGTTTTTAAGACGAAACTCCCGGGAAATTTAAAATTGCAATTTAGTAAACTAAAAAGGCCGTATTGGCATGTGTTGCAATGTTAATATTTCATCATTGATGTATAAACAATGGCAATAAAAACTATTCTAATTCTGATTCTGAACATGGCGTTAAAAGGTTTGTTTGATAGCTATGGCTTTTCTTCCATGCTGGAAGTGAGAAAAATATCACCAAATCCCTTTTTTTCCCCTTAAAGCGATCATAACCTCGATTGTGGCCGTATAGTGATTTTGCCCATTTGTGCCATGTTTTGAACGTGTTAAAGAAAATAAATAAAATAAACACAGAGTCTTGCATTCAATACAAATAAGCAAATCAGAGTCCACAGCAAGACCCGCAATGCAATGTGTTTCCACATCAAACTTTCTAGCCCCATTGAATCCAAAAATATCTAAAATGTAACCAAGTACTACAGTCAAAGCTCAATATGGTATGTATCAGTGGCGGCTGCTGGTCTTTCAAGTAGAGGAAGCTCATTTTAAGCTACTCTCTAAACATGAATACAATCTCTAATAACTGGTAAAATATATAATGACGATAGATTTTACAAAGAAAACAACATTTTTTAGGGACGGCGTGGCGCATTGGGAGAGTGGCCACGCGTAACCCGAGGGTCCCTGGTTCAATCCCCACCTAGTACCAACCTCGTCAGGTCCGTTATGTCCTGAGCAAGATACTTCACCCTTGCTCCTGATGGGTCCTGGTTAGCGCCTTGCATGGCAACTCCCTCCATCAGTGTGGGAATGTGTGTGTAAATGTGGAAGTAGTGTCAAAGCACTTTGAGTACTTTGAAGGTAGAAAAGCGCTATACAAGTACAACCGTTTATCATTATTATTTAATTTAGATGGCAAAATTTTCAATATCAGCTTTGAACAACGGAATGCAACTCGAAAAATGTTTTGGCAATAGTTTGTTTCAAGACTGCTGATTTGCTCATTTTGCTGTAAATCAAGACTGAACGCTTTGTTAATGCACATAACACTGAAATTGCTCTTTTACATTGGGAGCATCACTATATATTAATTACATTAAACATGGTAAAAAAGTTAAAAAAATAAAAAAAAGTGTAGCCAGATGAACATGAACCCGGTAATAAACAATAAATAAATACATAAAAACTCAACAAAAAGACTGATACATTATGATAAATTGAGTGACAATGTATTCAACAATTATCATTTATACATTTAAAAGCAATTTTTTGGAGGGATGTTTGATTTTTGGAAAACGTGGTTGGCATTAATATACAACCTGTAGATGCTCACATGTGTTTAAATAACACATTTGTTATGCAAGTCAAACATATAAGATGGCGTTAGCTGCCAAAATAGACTTTTACCCCGTTTCTGATTTTTTGCTGCTCTTAAATATGCAGGATGCTTTCTGGGAATGTTGTATCATCGATGTAGTAATAATTGGAAATGCCAACTCTGTTTGACATTGCAAACATTTCACTACAATATCAGTCTCTTTTGGTTTTAAAATGATCACAAAACCTCTCTCAACTTCTATTTTATTTGCTCTTTTTCCACTTTGTCGTTGTTTTTCTGAGGCAATCTCTTTTTATCGGCACCCCACTATTTCCGCCCACCTTCCAACACACACAGGCTCCATCACCGGCAGTGCAAGCTGCATCACTAATAGGTGCACTGCCCTTGCGTGCGCTGGATCAATACAATGTCCGTGCATTTTACTCATTCAACGAATCATTGAAGCAACGTAGTACAAATTGATCCTTTTTTTTTTGTCAAATGGATCCATTTATTCAGAATCAGAATTCAGAAATGCTTTAATAATCCCCGAGGGGAAATTAATATTTTCAGCACATTCCCATTCGAGATCAGACAGACATTACAGGGAGACAGAAGAGGATCACTGACGGGTCTGCCAAAAACATAAATATGTGTGTAAGAAGGAAACATTAAAGCAAGCAAAGGACATTAAATACATTAAAAGAGCAGAGTTGATGCAACCAGCCACTTCTAGACAAAGTTACAAAAGTACTCAATGAATTTATCGTTGCAGTCCTAAAATAATCTTTGATGTTTAATGTACTCTGACGCTTCGGGAATGAATGAGAACAAATGTTAAACAAATTCTAGCACACATTTAGTCAATGAAATGTCAACAGAAAAATATAGATTTAACCACGTATCTTTTGACATTTAGCAGAAACTGAGCTGCACTGGGGCTTCACGGTGGCGGAGGAGTTAGTGCGTCTACCTCACAAAACGAAGGTCCTAAGTGGTCTGGGGTTCAATCCCGGGCTCGGGATCTTTCTGTGTGGAGTTTGCATGTTCTCCCTGTGAATGCGTGGGTTCCCTCTGGATACTCCGGCTTCCTCCCACTTCCAACGACATGCACCTAGGAATAGGTTGATTGGCAACACTAAATTGGCCCTAGTGTGTGAATGTGAGTGTGAATGTTGTCTGTCTATCTGTGTTGGCCCTGCGATGAGGTGGCGACTTGTCCAGGGTGTACGCCGCCTTCCGCCCGATTGTAGCTGCGATAGGCACCAGCACCCCCCGTAACCCCAAAGGGAATAAGCGGTAGAAAATGGATAGATGAGCTGCACTGGTAGGTAAATGCCTGTTTTGCTTTTGAGAACTTTAGGTGAAGTTTCCTTAATCAAAAATGAGGAGTCCAATGCATAAATAACAACAATTTCAACACTTGACTCGCTGAACAGAGTAGAGCTACAAATTATTGATGTTGTCTCAGCACTGACTAGATTACCATAGAGAAAATCATGATTCGAAAAAAATATAAACGTCTTCATTCTGTACCAAGACAAAATCACAAGTAATAAATATGTACCTTGAGTGTGTGAAAATGTCTCATTTGGTGAAATCTATCAAAATTAGGGTGGTTTGAAAAAAGAGGGTTTTTTTCAGATGGACTGTGTGTCGGTTTTAAAAGTGCTCCCTCTCTGGTCAACATATGAAATAACAAAAAATTTAAAATTAACTAAGAGCTCACCTTTTTATATTGGCATAGTATGTATTTATTATTAATGTTATAAATACAAATATTTGTATATCTAGAAACGGTGGTCCTAATGAGGTAGGCCTTTTTGGAGGTCTCAGGAAGGTAACAAATACAACAATGTGTATGCTTGTATTTTTAACCTTCCATGTAATGGATCGGTGAACAAGTTAGGACCAAAATCATGGTCCCAATGCAGAAATTAGTCACACATTTTTTAACTGTTTTAAATATATCTTAAAATGATGTTTACACGTTTTTTATATTATTAACATGGGAGTGCACAATATGCTTTATAAAAAATTTAACTGTACATGTTGAGGAAACATTTCTGACAATTGTGGGATCTGGGATTCACATCAATAGAATACACTGTAAAAAAAAAATCTGTAAAAAAACAATCTATTGGCAGTTACGGCTGCCAAACGAAAACCATAAAATTAAAGTAAAACACTGTAAACCAAATAATGATCAAAAACATTATATTTACAGAAATTTTCAATAAACGTTTTGCGGAAAAATATCGACATTTTACAGATTTTTACTAAATTGTTAAGATCAACCACCTTTAATAAAGTGACTATGCAAATAGTTGTGCAGAAAAATACCTTTTTTCTACAGAGTTTTTCCAATTTATTACGATCAACCAACTTTAATGAAGTGACAATGCTGGCAGTTCCACAGAAAAATACAGTTATTTTACGGATATTTTCTAAATGATTAAAATCAGGGGTCTCAAATTCTGTTTACCGGGGGGCCACTGTATGTAGAAACTACGTGAAAGGAGATTTACCTTCTTTGAATGGCTATCTCGACTTAGCAACATACATGCCAATCTTCACGAGAGACTCCCTGCGGCCCTTGAGAAGGACTGTCCCGAAATTGACCGGACGAGTATTTTTTCGGAGTGGCGTGACAGTACTGCCCTTGTGGTCCTCGACAACCTCTCGTCGCATTAACTCATTTACCGAACAATGCAACGTGTCAATTGTGACGCAAGTTGTGCAAGGCTTTGTTTGATATTCTATACTGGCTGAAAGACATACTTGATCAACAGCCATACAGATCACACTGACGGTGGCAGTACAATAGATTTAACACTGTTACAAATATGCGCCACATTGTGAACCCACATAAAAAAAGAATGACAAACACATTTCGGGAGAACATCTTCACCGTAACACAAAATAAACACAAAGGAACAAATACCCAGAATGCCAAGTAGCGCTACTCTTCCGGGCTACACCCCCGCCACCACCACACATCACCGCCCCCCTCCGTGCGTCGGTTGAGGTGGGCGGGGTTTGGTGGTTGCGGGGGTGCAGCCCGGAAGAGTAGCGCTACTTGGCATTCTGGGTATTTGTTTATTTGTGTTTATTTTGTGTTACGGTGAAGATGTTCTACCGAAATGTGTTTGTCATTCTTTTTTGATGTGGGTTTACAATGTGGCGCATATTTGTAACAGTGTTAAATTTGTTTGTACGGCCACCGTCAGTGTGACTTGTATGGCTGTTGGCTGTGATGAAGTATGTCTTGCAGTCACCAATGTGTGTCATATTACAGAGATAAATGTCAAATTGTTAACATGAGCATATACTTCTATACAACAGGCTATAAATATTTTTCAACTTGAAAATAGAAATACACATAAATATTAAAAAAATAAGATTTTTCTTAAAATTACATATAAAACTGTTAGATTGTTAGTATGGACATGGACTTTTATATAACAAGCTACATATTAAATGAAAGTTAACTACTGTAATTTTACATGAATTTGAAAGTAATTTGAGAAAACAGCAAATGATATGTATTATTAATGTGGTATTTTTCTGTAAAAAAAATTGAAATATACATAGTTTGTCACTACTGGCATATTACTTAAAATAACAGGCGGTTTGTTATCTACAGATAATGTCTTCAATTCTACAGTTTTATAACCTATTTAAAAAAAATGAAAAATTACAGTAGAAATTTAGAGTAAATTAACCATTACAATAGGATTTTTTTTTTACAGTGTATATTTACTGTTAAAGATAAGTTCCAGAGCATTTCTTTTTATACGCTATTTCACTAGAAGGTCCCCTCTTGTACTGTTAAGACTGACAGAAGCAACAGTTGTGGTTGGCAAACACTCATTGAGTGAAATAGGCACAGACAGCACCCCTGCTGCAGTGAATGGAGTCCCCTCTTAGATATGTAGATATCGCTTAAGGATTCAAGTCCCCTCTTGGTAACTTTTTAAAAAAAAATTAAAAACCACATATTTGAAGTGATATTATGACAAAAGTACTTAAAACTAAACTCTGTATTATTTTTTTGTATTTTTTAAAATGACCAGAAATAGAGGTCAACACTTGGTTGATGAAAACCGAAGCAAACTGTTGGCGAAGTAAACGTGTGTGTGTGTGTGTGTGTGTGTGTGTGTGTGTGTGTGATAGGAGAGCTTGAGTTTTGGGGTGGGAGTTTAATCCCACATTGGCACGGAGTTGCTGTATTAACACGGTACAGATAATCAGAATAAAAATATGATTTAGACATCCAGCAGGAACATTTTCTCCTGTCTCAACTTCTTTTTTAATAATCACTGCCAAATTGACTTTATTCCAACTGATTTAAAATTGTTCCTTTTTCTTACCCTTCACTTGCTACTTTCTTTTCCATCTTTCGCATGTCTTTTATCAAGTTTAGATGTAGTAATTATATGTGAATGTTTTTGTTTGGCGGACAGGTGTCAAGGACAATTTTTTCTCCAATATTTCCACTCTATCTTTACCGCACATGCACAAGACGCAGCGTGATGTGTCGTTAATAGGTCTGTCAGCGGTGACAGGTAGCGAGAAAGATCTGTCTTGCAGCCACGTCACTGCCACATCCAAGATGCCAAAATAAACACATTTGGATCTTGTCACAACATTTATGGCGACACAAACAAGGTGACCGTGAAAAAAATACTGTGTGTGTGCATCCTGACATAACTTGTCACATGTCAGTGGGTCATCAAAGTAAACAAAGGCTTTTGGACAGATTTGTCCCTGTGTGTGTTTAGACA
Source organism: Nerophis ophidion (assembly GCF_033978795.1). NCBI lineage: Eukaryota > Metazoa > Chordata > Actinopteri > Syngnathiformes > Syngnathidae > Nerophis > Nerophis ophidion. The sequence goes on from NC_084616.1 coordinate 62,597,621, forward strand.
GAGGAATGTTTGTTTGTTAGTCAACTTTTCGACAATTCCACATCAACCTCGCCGTCGAATCGTCAGATATTGAATCTCCGGACATGCTCTCCCGTCCAAAGGCAAAACATAGTAACTCACTTCTAGCTGATTTTGAGAAAACAAAGGAAAACCAATCCGTCTTGATGCTGTCTTACAAAGATCTACAAAGTCATCAAACGTATGGATGTTTTTTGGAGCTTTCAATTTCTTGCCGATTGAGCCATGGAATGAATCTGCTCTCATGAACGTGTGCCCTTTCTCCAGATATTTTATCACAATCTCGGGTGGGCCCCATTCTGCGTTTGCACATTGGGCAAGAGCCGTGTACAGCGTCCAGTTTTTATTTGGACCTCCACAGTTATCTGCCCAAAAGTGTATGCAAGGGGAAGAATCAAGAACAATACATTTAATGAAGGTGCTTGCAACGTCCTGTGCCAATCTTCCAGATATCCCCTCGTGCCATAATATCACATAATCAGGTTGACCGTCGGCCCCCATTCGTGCAAATGTCTCATTAAAGACAATAAGGCGACTGACAAAGAAGCTCCGATTGGTCCCTTGAGATACTAGGTTTTTCTGTTGTATCTACGCGGTTATGTGGTAGTTGCTAGGTCCTGCCATGCGCGTAACAATATCGCATACACTAATGTAAAGCATATCACCTAGGAACTCCAAAATTATCATCAGCTCAGTTTTGACCAAAATTGAGTTACCGGGTTTTGCCTTTGGACGGGAGTGCACTCCCTCCTCATTTTGTCAGAGGGAGTTGAGTTAGGTACCAAAGCCCCCCTGCATACACGCAGTGTGTCCAGTATGATGATCTAAAACGGGTGACGTGAGGTTGCGACGTGTCGCTGCCAGGTCGGACACGTACACTCAAAGTTTGATATAACGCGGTCGTTGGGGTCCATAAAATATCGATCGCATGAATCTGGAGACAGTGTTATTTAGAGGTCCTTATTTTTTACCTTTATCTTTTCGAAAAAGTCATGCACTGTAGCTCGGCTGCCCAAACCTGCTTGGTGGATAGTGCTCTCACGTCCACCAGGAGGTTTAGGCCATGTCTACACTAAGTCGTTTAACCCCTTACAGAAATAATTATTTAGCCTAAGCCCCGTTTCAGCCGCACTAAACCAGCGGTTAAGGTCCCCCTCTTCGGACACATTTTTACACGGGTAAGTCAGCCGGTAGTAAGTCGGACCCGTTTCCAGGAGGGTTGGACTCCGCCAAGGCTGCCATTTGTCACCGATTCTGTTCATAACTTTTATGGACAGAATGTCTAGGCGCAGTCAAGGCGTTGAGTGTTTCCGGTTTGGTGGCCGTGGGATTAGGTCTCTGCTTTTTGCAGATGATGTGGTCCTGATGGCTTCATCTGGCTGGTATTTTCAGCTCTCACTGGATCGGTTCGCAGCCGAGTGTGAAGCGACCGGAATGAGAATCAGCACCTCCAAGTCCGAGTCCATGGTTCTCTCCCGGAAAAGGGTGGAGTGCCATTTCCGGGTTGGGGAGGAGACCCTGCCCCAAATGGAGGAGTTCAAGTACCTAGGAGTCTTGTTCACGAGTGAGGGAAGAGTGGATTGTGAGATCGACAGGCGGATCGGTGCGGCGTCTTCAGTAATGCGGACGTTGTACCGATCCGTTGTGGTGAAGAAGGAGCTGAGCCGGAAGGCAAAACTCTCAATTTACCGGTCGATCTACGTACCCATCCTCACCTATGGTCATGAGCTTTGGGTCATGATTGAAAGGATAAGATCACAGGTACAAGCGGCCGAAATGAGTTTCCTCCGCCGGGTGGCGGGGTTCTCCCTTAGAGATAGGGTGAGAAGCTCTGTCATCCGGGAGGAACTCAAAGTAAAGCCGCTGCTCCTCCAAATCGAGAGGGGCCAGATGAGGTGGTTCGGGCATCTGGTCAGGATGCCACCCGAACGCCTCCCGAGGGAGGTGTTTAGGGCACGTCCAACCGGTAGGAGGCCACGGGAAAGACCCAGGACACGTTGGGAAGACTATGTCTCCCGGCTGGCCTGGGAACGCTTCGGGATCCCCCAGGAAGAGCTGGGCGAAGTGGCTGGGGAGAGGGAAGTCTGGGCTTCCCTGCTTAGGCTGCTGCCCCCACGACCCGACCTCGGATAAGTGGAAGAAAATGGATGGATGGATGGATGGATGGATGGATGGTAAGTCAGCCGTGTATTTTTTGAATCTCTGGCATTTAGCTTTGTATGGACTCACTGATCGTTTACAAAGTGTCAGGACTTGGACTTTGGTGCGGTTTGTTTTCCCATGGTGCAAAGCGACTGGACTTGACAAGGGGATAAGGCGTAAAGGTAAAGGCATGATTTAATATTACTTAAAAAAAAGGAACAAACAAAAGGCGCGCACAAGGCAGAGAACAAACCTGGCTGAGAAAAAAAAAACTAGCACAAAGGCAGAACTGCGGACATAAAAACGAAAACATTTACTGTGACGTGAAAAAAAAACGAGCATGGGTAATGTCAGGGGTATCAAGAGTATATCAAGGGTGATGTCGCCAGGCCGACTACCTGGCAACTATGGCTTAAATCAGTGGTTCTCAACCTTTTTTCAGTGATGTACACCCTGTTAACATTTTTTTAATTCAAGTACCCCCTAATCAGAGCAAAGCATTTTTAGCGACCAAAAGTTGCGAACTTTATCGTCGATGTTCTCTACTAAATCCTTTCAGCAAAAATACGGCAATATCGCGAAATGATCAAGTATGACACATAGAATGGACCTGCTATCCCCGTTTAAATAAGAAAATCTCATTTCAGTAGGCCTTTAAGTGTAGTGACGTTTTATGACTGTGCCAAGTCTTTAGAATTTTGTCTTTTATGTCCTTGTAGTCGAGATAATGTCATTCTTAGTATTTGTGCAGTGTCTTTGACAACAATATAGATATATAAACAAAAACTCAAAAGTTTGTATCTGATATGTCCAAGAGTGTGGAATGTCAAGTGCCATGTGTTAAATTGACGTTAAAACGAATAAAATCCGTAGCTAATGTCATTGGTTGGAATCAGCAAACATTGTCAAACAGACTGACCCATCACTTACTCGCAAGTCTTCCACAGGCCTACAGGTAAGTGTCGGCTTCTCAGGGAAGACCTACCTCTCGATCGAGACCAGGCGCAACTGTCACAATATCCCCAGTCTCACTATTGATAGTGAACATGTTCGGGATGGGGCTGTGTGGCATCTGGGACAGGATTCGATAGCGCACCATTCCGTTTGCCGTCGTGTTGTCGTCAGCATCGAAGGCAGAAAGATGCATTACGTAGGTACCTAACAAACAAACACACTTTGTCATATCTGCGATTTGACTTTTGCAAATAAAACACTGCACATGTATATAATATGATAAAAAAAAAAATAATCTTGAACTGTAGAACATTCACAGTCATTAATTATAAACGAGTACAAGCTTTAATTATGCAGGTGTGTTTTCCTTCCTCTACACCAGTGGTTCTTAAAGGGGAACATTATCACCAGACCTATGTAGGCGTCAATATATACCTTCATGGTGCAGAAAAAAGACCATATATTTTTTTAACCGATTTCCGAAGTCTAAATGGGTGAATTTTGGCGAATTAAACGCCTTTCTGTTTATCACTCTGTGGCGATGACGTCTGAACGTGACGTCACCGAGGTAATACAGCCGCCATTTTCATTTTCAACACATTGCAAACACCGGGTCTCAGCTCTGTTATTTTCAGTTTTTTCGACTATTTTTTGGAACCTTGGAGACATCATGCCTCGTCGGTGTGTTGTCGGAAGGTGTAACAACACTAACAGGGGGGGATTCAAGTTGCACCACTTGCCTGAAGATGCGAAAGTGTCTGCCGCCAGACCCCCATTGAATTTGCTGGAGTGTCTCCACATTTTACCGGCGATGACAGACATGGTACAGAGATGTATGGATAACCTGCAGATGCATTTCCAACGATAAAGTCAAGGAAATCACAAAGGGGAGTTTTGTTGATGTTGTTGACTTATGTGCTAATCAGACATATTAGGTATCGGCGTGACTGCCAGCTAATCGATGCTAACATGCTACACTAATCGATGCTAACATGCTATTTACTGGCAGTGCTAAAGCAGACATGGCACAGAGATGTATGGATAACCTGCGGATGCATTTGCAACGATAAAGTCAACGAAATAACAAAGGTGAGTTTTGTTGATGTTGACTGCCAGCTAATCGATGCTAACATGCTATGCTAATCGATGCTAAAATGCTATTTACCGGCGGTGCTAAAGCAGACATGGCACAGAGATGTATGGATAACCTGCAGATGCATTTGCAACTATATTACGTTTCCTTCCACCCACATTTAATGCGAAAAAAACACTTACCAATCGAAGGATTTAAGTTGCTCCAGTGTCACAAGATGCGAAAGTCCTGATCGTTTGGTCCGCACATTTTACCGGCGATGCTAACGCAGCTATTCGGCCATGCTATGGCTATGAATAGCGTCAATAGCTATTCGCCCAATAGCTTCAATTTCTTCTTCAATACTTTCATACTCCAACCATCCGTTTCAATACATGCGTAATCTGTTGAATCGCTTAAGCCGCTGAAATCCGAGTCTGAATCCGAGCTAATGTCACTATATCTTACTGTGCTATTCGCCATTGTTTGTTTTGTATTGGCAGCACTGGGTGACGTCACAGGGAAATGAACAGTGTCTTGGCAGAGAGCGAAAAAAAGGCACTTTAAAGCTTTTTTTAGGGATATTCCGGGACCGGTAAAATTTTGAAAAAAAATTAAAAAAATTAAACAAGCCCCTGGGAGTTGATTTTTATTGTTTTTAACCCTTTTGAAATTGTGATAATGTTCCCCTTTAACCTTGTTGGAGGTACTGAACCCCACGAGTTTCATATGCACATTCACCAAACCCTTCTTTAGTAAAAATTGTTATTATTTTTTTTTTCATATTCACGAAAAAACTATATGTTTTTTTACTGGTGCACAAAATGAACCATGCATGAACATCACCTTGTTCAAAGAACAAAACCAACATGGAGCACGAACTCACAAAAAAATTACACACCTTAAACACATTACCATGAATTGATTAACGTGGACCCCGATTTAAACAAGTTGAATAAATTATTTGGGTGTTACCATTTAGTGGTGAATTGTACGGAATATGTACTGTACTGTGTAAACTGTACTGTTTCATATAATGTATTCTCTCTCTTTGCAATCTGATAGTAAAAGTTTCAAATCGATCAAACAACCTGCAAATCAGATAGAAAATTAGAAGGAACATTGTTTTGGTGTAATCATAATACGCTGATAGGGAGAAGTTTTCATTTACACGATAAATCGGATGTGTCTTTACCTCCGTGGCGGAGGCTCCGCCGAACCCCTGAGGCCGACTCACCGAACCCCTAGGGTTGGATCGAACCCAGGTTAAGAACCACTGCTCCCAATCTCCATCCCTCCCTCATTGTTCTGCCTCAGCCCAAGTCACTTCTAATTGACGGTGATAGTGATATCACAGTAGTGACGGCCCCTGTCCGAGGATAATTGTAACCACAGCTCCTATTTCAAACTTCATTACATTTCAAAGCAACAATTTGCAGATGACGAGGCCAGCAGGAGCACTGTGTGGGCCTTTAGAATGGTTGTGAGTGGGGGAAGGGAGGAGAAACAAAAATGAATAGGATTGTGAAGTGGAGGGGCATTCAGTCCTTCTTATGCTTTTTCTTGTGGAGATAAAGCGATAGATGCAAAGGAGATGAAGAACGTGTCACACATGGCCGGGGTAATTACATTAAGCCGCACTCTTAAGGGGTTTAACACGAGCCCTTTGTGCGAACGTCCTAAGCCATGCCCGACAGGATTAGGTCCCCGTAATGACTCTTTAATTTGCAAACTAATTCAAGTCTGTAATTGGCCTTCCACTGAAACCACTGGAGCACGAAAAGTCTAAAACTCTCTGTTTTATGATTATTGTTCAGCTGAATGTCACACATACCACGGAGAGTTGTCTGCTGCACAATGGTGAGCGGAGCCAGGAGTGAGAAAACCAACGTGGTAGATATGGGCGACAGCAAATATAACAGATAGCAAAAGAAAAAAAGAACTCAACAGACATTAAGTTTCCCTTGTCGGAAGCAGTACTGGGATCATTATGGTCTGCCAAATGTTCAATGAAATGAGTTGCCATTGTGTTCTTTTGTTCTTCCTTGCCCACTTTTCTACTTTGGAGTCCTCTCGATTGAAAAGGACCTAAATTAACATTCCTACAAGCGGTGGGAATCTTTGGGCACCTCACGATTCGATTCCATTTCAGTTATTGGGGTGACAATACGTTTTAGAATACATTTTCGATAAAACACAATTCTTGTAATATATCCTATGGCAGCGGTTCTCAACCTTTTTTCAGTGATGTACCCCCTGTGAACATTTTTTTAATTCAAGTACCCCCTAATCATAGCAAAGCATTCTTGCTTGAAAAAAAATAGATAAAGAAGTAAAATACAGCAATATGTCATCAGTTTCTGATTTATTAAATTGTACAACAGTGCAAAATATTGCTCATTTGTAGTGGTCTTTCTTGAACTATTTGGAAAAAAAGATATAAAAACAACTAAAAACTTGTTGAAAAATAAAGAAGTGATTCAACTATAAATACAGATTTCTACACATAGAAGTAATCATCAACTTAAAGTGCCCTCTTTGGGGATTGTAATAGAGATCCATCTGGATTCATGAACTTAATTCTAAACATTTCTTCACAAAAAAAGGAATCTTTAATACCAATATATATGGAACATGTCCACAAAAAAATTAGCTGTCAACACTGAATATTGCATTGTTGTATATCTTTTCACAGTTTATGAATTTACATTAATATTTTGTTGAAGTATTATTCAATAAATATATTCATAAAGGATTTTTCAATTGTTGCTATTTTTTGAATATATTTTTAAAATCTCACGTACCCCTTGGCATACCTTCAAGTACCCCCAGGGGTACGTGTACTCCCATTTGAGAACCACTGTTCTATGGTATGTACATTAGAATTAAAACTTTTCAAAGGTTCAAAGGTTACAAAAGCTCCTCTTGGCTGCTAACGTACAACTTATATGTACAGAGTTGGGCTAAAAAACTTCATTTTAAAAATGTATTTATAAATGTATTCAAAAAAATAATTTACAAAAATCACAAAATGTGATCTCATAAGAGAAAATCGTGCAACCCCGACTCCAACTGAATCCCAGCTTTACAATGCTTAGAATTATAAAAGGCAATTGAGAAAACTTACAAATACAGTTCTTATTAACTACAACACTAAAAAAAGTAATCCATAAAAGCAACAGTATCAAAAAACAATAACACAAATAATAGTTGTTGAATGTAATAATCCAAAATGTGATGCTTAAGAATTTTTTTTTTTTTTTTTAGTACTAAACTGCTGTGGAATACCGCATTGGGTGATGAACTTGATTTAACTCCAGAAAATGTCCAATTCAAATATATACACAAATAATAAAAATACACCAATTTTACAATCATACTGTACTATACAAAATTATTTGAACCACCCACAACTGTGTCATAGAATTGAAATAACTAATTTATATTTGATACGTTTTAATAATTACATGACAAAAAGATAAACAAACATTGGTGGTTAGAAAATAACCCAATGTGGAGCTCAGCCTCTATTCTGAGCAAATTTTATTGTTTACGGTAGCAGCTGCATTCAGCTAAATAAAGGCACGGCGGGGAAACAAATAACTATTAATCAAGGAAATACAAAATGATCTATTGCCTTTAACATTCATCAGTGTCATTTTAATGCTACTTATGCAATTTCCTTTTCAACCTGTGTGATATGCATCATGCCGCAATACCTGGTCTAGAGCCTTCATCCACCGATCCATTGTACACCTGGTTCTTGAACTCTGGCCTGTTGTCGTTCATGTCGATAACAAAGATATACAGATCAATGGGGTTCTCCACTTTATTCCCATTCATGTCCACAGCATGTGCTCGGAGCTGAAAGACAGAAGACGTCCGACCATGAGTCATAATCAATCATCCAGAAGCCGAAAAGTAATAAGCTAATGAAGAGGCTGTTTGGTTTGTGCTGTATCCAGAGAAACAAAAGAATGACTGGTCACCACAAGGTTAAAACGTTTGGTAAATTGGATGACTAAAAATGACATATATCATTCAACGCAAAAAATGTAAGTAATACCATTTCTTGTGTAACTTTAAACACTTACGAGAAACATATTATGCAATTTCTTCACATGTTTATTATGAAGAGATGGGAACTTATTTGATGCCTGTGGCATGCTTGGGTCAAAATACCATAGTGATTAAGAATTAAAACACACTTAAAGGGGAACTGCACTTTTTTTTAAATTGTGCCTTATGTTCACAATCATTATTAAAGACACGAAGACAAAAGTTTTTTTTTCGTTTTTTTTCCGCTTTCTGTCGTATTAAAATAGGCTCGTTCTTGGTGGCTAGCAATGCAGCAAAAGGGAGCAATCAATTCTACCTCTAAATCACTTTAAAAATGCATTCAAAATCCATCAACAATACTTCATTTATGTTTCATAACCTGTATAATAACCAAACAGTAGCGACATTGTTATGGTGAAAAAACTCTTTTTTTAGAGTACTAACATGTTAGCTTCTACGGTATTAGCCGTAGAAGCTAACTACGGCAAGAAATAAACTGGCTCCTACAAACCTCGTTTCCATATGAGTTGGGAAATTGTGTTAGATGTAAATATAAACGGAATACAATGATTTGCAAATCTTTTCAATCCATATTCAGTTGAATATGCTACAAAGACAACATATTTAATGTTCAAACTGATAAACATTTATTGCTTAAATGCTCAGTCTTTCACAAGAAAGGATGGGGCGAGGTACACCCCTTTGTCCACAACTGCGTGAACAAATAGTCAAACAGTTTAAGAACAACGTTTCTCAAAGTGCAATTGCAAGAAATTTAGGGATTTCAACAAATAAGGTCCATAATATCATCAAAAGATTCAGGGAATCTGGAGAAATCACTCCACGTAAGCGGCATGGCCGGACACCAACATCGAATGACCGTGACCTTCGATCACTCAGACGGCACTGTATCAAAAACCGACATCAATCTCTAAAGGATATCACCACATGGGCTCTGGAACACTTCAGAAAACCACTGTCACTAAATACAGTTTGTTGCTACATCTGTAAGTGCAAGTTAAAGCTCCACTATGCAAAGCAAAAGCCACTTATCAACAACATCCAAAAAGGCCGCCGACTTCTCCGGGCCCGAGATCATCTAAGATGGACTGATGCAAAGAGGAAAAGTGTTCTGTGGTCTGACGAGTCCACATTTCCAATTGTTTTGAATGAAGCGTAAAATACGACTGTTGAACAACTGAAGCTCTACATAAATTCCACTCTCTAAGCTTCAACAATTAGTTTCCTCAGTTTCCAAACATTTATTGAGTGTTGTTAAGAGAAAAGGTGATGTAACACAGTGGTGAACATGCCCTTTCCCAACTACTTTGGCACGTGTAGCAGCCATGAAATTCTAAGTTAATTATTATTTGCAAAAAATAAAATAAAGTTTATGAGTTTGAATATAAAATATCTTGTTTTTGTAGTACATTCAATTGAATATGGGTTGAAAAGGATTTGCAAATCATTGTATTCCGTTTATATTACATCTAACACAATTTCCCAACTCATATGGAAACGGGGCTTATACATCAGCACGAAGCACATTTGAGTTTGTAATGCAGAACACTGCACCGAGACATTAATCTGTACTAACAGAAAGACATGAACAATCATATTACAGTATCTTTAAAGTATTAGCCCACGTTTCATGTTTGTTTGTACACACCTAGCCAGACCGTGTATGTGCAGTAGTTGTAAAAACACACATGATGTCCTGCGTGTATCATGATCAATATTGTAATGGCCATAAGGGTCTGTTGATGTGTATACAGTATATATAATAAATACTGCCAGTCACAATTAACTTTTTTAAAGTTACGCAATAATTACTTCCCCTAGTAATTAATTACATATATTAAAGGCCTACTGAAATGATATTTTCTTATTTAAACAGGGATAGCAGGTCCAGTCTATGTGTCATACTTGATCATTTCGCGATATTGCCATATTTTTGCTGAAAGGATTTAGTAGAGAACATCCACGATAAAGTTCGCAACTTTCGGTGCTAAGAGAAAAGCCCTGCCTTTACCAGAAGTCGCAGACGATGACGTCGCAAGTGTGGGGGCTCTTCACATATTCACATTGTTTTTAATGGGAGCCTCCAACAAAAACAGCTATTCGGACCGAGAAAACAACAATTTCCCCATTAATTTGAGCGAGGATGAAAGATTCGTGTTTGAGGATATTGATAGCGACGGACTAGAAAAAAAAACAAGTTAAAAAAAAAAACGCGTTTGCATTGGGACGGATTCTGATGTTTTTAGACACATTTACTGGGATAATTCTGGGAAATCCGTTATCTTTCTATTGTGTTGCTAGTGTTTTAGTGAGTTTAACAGTACCTGATAGTCGGAGGTATGTGTCCACGGGTGTGTTGACGGCAGCTTTATGGACGGCACAAGCTCAGCTGATCTCCGGTAAGAACCGACTTTTTACCACAATTTTCTCACTGAAACCTGCTGGTTGACATTCGGTCGGGATCCATGTTCGCTGTGATCCATAGTAAAGTTTTACCTCAGTGAATTTTAAACAAGGAATCACCGTGTGTTTGTGTGGCTAAAGGCTAAAGCTTCCCAACGCCATCTTTGACTTCTCCAATATTAATTGAACAAATTGCAAAGGATTCAGCAACACAGATCTCCAAAATACTGTGGAATTATGCCGTTAAAGCAGACGACTTTTGGCTGTGTGTGTGCGCAGCGCTCATATTCCCTAACAGCAAGTGATGTCAAGCGTACATTGATGACGCAACATTTTCAAGAAAAAACTCCTTGGAAATTTAAAATTGCAATTTAGTAAACTAAAAAGGCCGTATTGGCATGCGTTGCAATGTTAATATTTCATCATTGATATACAAACTATCAGACTGCGTGGTGGGTAGTAGTGGGTTTCAGTAGGTCTTTAAAGAGTCATTTCGTAATTAATTCAATGTCTTATTTGGCAAAATAAAGAGTAACTTTAATACATTATTTTTCACAGTATTTTTCCAAAGACCCTATAGGTCAGATTGTTTTTCATTCTTCTTTAAACAATGCAGGTTTTTCTATATCTCTTATCTAAATGTCAGCCATCAGTACCGATCAAACAGCTCACACAGCACATGTGGGTGCACTACATTATTTTTCCAACGCTTATTATAATCCTTAAAGGGAAATGTACACTGTTGTATAGTTTTAAACTCGAAGCAAAGAGTATTCATCAAAAGGGATGTGAAATTGACTGAAAGCTACTACAGTAGAGGAAGCCCTGAGGAAAATAAATAAATTGGGAAATCTTTTCACATGAGAACATCCTATTTATTTCTTGGTCATGTATGGAGAATTTAGGAAGTCTTTCATCAGAGCTCGGCTGATGGGAATACGCTTTTTGGATACTGCGGGAACATGAGAGCCAGATAAGTGAAATCTTCTGCAAGCTCATTGCAGGAGGATATAGAGTAAGCAGTAGCCTCTGTTGCCGCCGTCGACGCAAAAGAGGTGAAGATCCACTCCACTGGAGCCCATCCTCTCTTCTTCACCATCTCCTTCCATTTTGCACCTCCGCTGAAATTGCGTCTCCAGGTCTCCAGGAGGTTAATTTGACTTTACTTTCTCCACTGCATTGTCTGATCTGTCCTGCACCCAATATCCGTGCTCTGCTATCCCATCTCGCCGGCTGAGAGCGAGGTCCTTTATCTGGGCCCACCCTCTTCCAAACATCCCACATGTGAGCACACATTCTTAATTCAATAGCAGCAGGAGTTTGAGATTACAGCTATGTTTAAAGAAGGCAAAATGTAATTCTGGTTTTACATTATAGTTATTATCTTGGAATGCATGAGGAGTGGGGGGAGGGGGGAGCAAAGCGGGTACAATACAGTGTTTCGTGTTTGGCAACGAGACAACATCGGGACAGATTGGACACCAAAAGCTCCAAGTTTTTCTTGGAAGAATGCATCCTGTAGCATGGTGAGCGCTTCTTTAGAAATAAAAAACACAAACATATGGTCTGTCTAAGTAGATTTTAGTTAAACAGACACAGTATGTTTAATTAAACTCAGTCCCCTCTTTTGCCCTTGGTTGACACAGATCAAATTGTTTTTGCGAGTCTAAATGCGCTATAGTGCTTCAAATCTGAACTTTTTGCATCAGATTTGAGCCACATCAGGAGGTAGTTCGAATACGAATGGATTCTGACCTTTACAATGTGAATATCTGTCGAAAAAGAATTGCCACCTGACTGCAAAGTTTTTTTTTTTGGCGGTCCAAATTTCAGTACATCACAAGTAAATAGTATGCAACTAATACGCTGTATAAGGGACGGCGTGGCACAGTGGGAGAGTGGCCGTGCGCAACTAGAGGGTCCCTGGTTCAATTCCCACCTAATACCAACCTCGTCACATCCGTTGTGTCCTGAGCAAGACACTTTACTCTTGCTCCTGATGGGTGCTGGTTAGCGCCTTGCACGATAGCTCCCTCCATCAGTGTGTGAATGTGTGTGTGAATGTGTGTGTGAATGGGTAAACGTGGAAGTAGTGTCAAAGCGCTTTGAGTACCTTGAAGGTAGAAAAGCGCTATACAAGTACAACCCATTTATAATTTATATATATATATATATATATATATATATATATATATATATATATATATATATATATATAAACCCCGTTTCCATATGAGTTGGGAAATTGTGTTAGATGTAAATATAAACGGAATACAATGATTTGCAAATCCTTTTCAACCCATATTCAATTGAATGCACTACAAAGAAAAGATATTTGCTGTTCCAACTCATAAATTGTTTTAATTTTTTTTGCAAATAATATTTAACTTAGAATTTCATGGCTGGAAGACATGCCAAAGTAGTTGGGAAAGGACATGTTCACCACTCTGTTACATCACCGTTTCTTTTAACAACACTCAATAAACGTTTGGGAACTGAGGAAATTAATTGTTAAAGCTTTGAAAGTGGAATTCTTTCCCATTCTTGTTTTATGAAGAGCTTCAGTCGTTCAACAGTCCGGGGTCTCAGCTGTCGTAATTTACGCTTCATAATTCGCCACACATTTTCGATGGGAGACAGGTGGGCCAGGAAAGTACCCGCACTCTTTTTTTACGAAGCCATGCTGTTGTAACACGTGCTGAATGTGGCTTGGCATTGTCCCGCTGAAATAAGCAGGGGCGTCTATGAAAAAGACGGCGCTTAGATGGCAGCATATGTTGTTCCAAAAACTGTATGTACCTTTCAGCATTAATGGTGCCTTCACAGATGTGTAAGTTACCCATGCCTTGGACACTAATGCACCCCCATACCATCACAGATGCTGGCTTTTGAACTTTGCGTCGATAACAGTCTGGATAGTTGGCTTCCCCTTTGGTCCGGATGACACAATAGCGAATATTTCCAAAAACAAGTTTAAATGTGGACCCGTCAGACCACAGAACACTTTTCCACTTTGCATCAGTCCATCTCAGATGATCTCGGGCCCAGAGAAGCCGGCTGTGTTTCTGGATGTTGTTGATAAATGGCTTCCGCTTTGCATAGTAGAGCTTTAACTTGCACTTACAGATGTTGCGACCAACTGTATTTAGTGACAGTGGTTTTCTGAAGTGTTCCTGAGTCCATGTGATGATATCCTTTAGAGATTGATGTCGGTTTTTGATACGTGTCATCTGAGGGATCGAAGGTCACGGTCATTCAATGTTGGTTTCCGGCCATGACGCTTACGTTAAGGGATTTCTCCAGATCATCTGAACCTTTTGATGATATTATGGACCGTAGATGTTGAAATCCCTAAATTTCTTGCAATTGCACTTTGAGAAACGTTGTTCTTGAACTGTTTGACTATTTGCTCACGCAGTTGTGGACAAAGGGGTGTACGTCGCCCCATCCTTTCTTGGGAAAGACTGAGCATTTTTTGGGAAGCTGTTTTTATACCCAATCATGGCACCCACCTGTTCCTAATTAGCCCGCACACCTGTGGGATTATATATATATATATATATATATATATATATATATATATATATATATGTATATATATATATATATGTATATATATATATATAATCAAGCACTTGGGCATGGGGACTGTTTCTACAAACAGTTGTGAAAGAATGGGCCGCTCTCAATGATTTCCAGCATAGAACTGTCATAGGACGCCATCTGTGCTACAAATCCAGTCTTGAAATTTCCTTGCTCTTAAATATTCCAAAGTCAACTTAATCATAAGAAAAGTGAAGAGTTTAGGAACAACAGCAAGTCAGCCACCATGTAAACTGGGTCAGTTGATGCTGAAGTGCATAGTGCAAAGACTTTCTGCACATTCAGTTGCAATAGAGCTCCAAACTTTATGTGACATTCCATTTAGCCCACGTACAGTATGCCGAGATCTTCATGGATACGGTTTCCATGGCCGAGCAGCCTAATCTAAGCCATACATCACCAAGTCAAATGCTAAGGGTCGGATGCAGTGGTGTAAAGCACGTCGCCACTGGACTCGAGAGCAGTGGAGACACCATCTCTGGAGTGATGAATCACACTTTTAATAATTATAATAATAATAATAATGGATTAGATTTATATCGCGCTTTTGTATTGTTAGATACTCAAAGCGCTCACAGAGAAGTGGGAACCCATCATTCATTCACACCTGGTGGTGGTAAGCTACATCTGTAGCCACAGCTGCCCCGGGGTAGACTGAAGGAAGCATGGCTGCCAGTTTTCCCCTTCATTCACCAGTGTGAGCGGCACCGGGAGCAAGGGTGAAATGTCCTGCCCAAGGACACAACGGCAGCCATTTTGGATGTCAATAGCGAACCTGCAAACCTCAGGTTTCTGGCACAGCCGCTCTACCCACTACGCCATGCCGCCCCATCTGGCAATCTGTTGGACCATTCTGGCTTTGGAGGTTGCCAGGAAAACGCTACATTTCAGACTGCATCGTACCCAGTGTGAAATTTGGTGGAGGAGAAATTATGGTGTGGGGTTGGTTTTTCAGGAGTTGGGCTTGGCCCTCTAGTTCCAGTGAAAGGAACTCTGAATGCTCCAAGATACCAAAACAATTTGGGCAATTCCATGGGATGGCACTTCAAGTTCATATGTGACTAAACATCCATCCATCCATCCATTTTTCCACCGCTTATTCCCTTTTAGGGGTCGCGGGGGGCGCTGGCGCCTATCTCAGCTACAAGGCGGGGTACACCCTGGACAAGTCGCCACCTCATCGCAAGGCCAACACAGATAGACAGACACATTCACACTCACATTCACACCTATCCCCAGGTGCATGTTTTTGGAGGTGGGAGGAAGCCGGAGTACCCGGAGGGAACCCACGCATTCATGGCGAGAACATGCAAACTCCACACAGAAAGATCCCGAGCCTGGATTTGAACCCAGGACTGCAGGAACTTTGTATTGTGAGGCAGACGCACTAACCCCTCTTCTACCGTGAAGCCCTGTGACTAAACACAGATGGCCAAATACTTTTGGCAATGTAGTGTGTGTATATATATATATATATATATATATATACATGTTTTTTGGTTCAGTCCAGGGATCTTGGGCTCGAAAAGGTTGGTGACCACTGCAGTTGACAAACTCACATGATAAGATGAGCGATGTTCTCGGTCCAGAGGTTTGGTAACGAACATCTTTCCAAGCACCGGGTCAATGTTGAAGACCTCATTGGGTGGTTGATCTGCTCCGACCCCAGTGATGCTGTATCGGATGGAGATGTCCTGATCTTGGTCTGAGCGAATCTGTTGCAGCAAAAAAATAATATATTTTTGAGCAGAAGACTAAACCGTTTTTTTAAGTAGATTTATATAGACTATAATAAAATCACATTACATAAAATGTTGGCACAATGTGCACACCACCATGAGGTGTTTATTATTCAAACATTATTTACAGTATCTGAGTTCAATAATTGTGTCCTTGAAGCACTGTGATCTCGAGGACCAGATATTCCATATTATTCACAAGAAACACACACAGAAAAGGACACATTGCGCACACACACCGTTCACACACATTCATCACAGAATGGCATTTCAAGCTATCGCATACTCAAGTACTTCATTAGTGCGGCCGCGAAGACCATTCTGTTTGCACCGTTTCAAAAAATGATATACAAAATCCAATACTTTAAAAGGGGGAAGAAAAATAATCAAGACACATGTATTGTTGATTTTTAATGACTGGCTGGTGTCAAGCTGGGTATGCAAACATGTTGTGATCAGAAATAACAATTAGACAGGGGAATTAAAAGACTGATTAAAAACACAGTTAGCTGTGTCAGAATCCAATGCAATCCAATCCACTGTATTTATATAGCACATTTAACCAACAAAAGTGTTTCCAAAGTGCTGCACAACAATATTAAAAAAATGTTCAAATATTATCCTTAACTTCACCAATGAATGAATAAAAAACATTTTCTTATCCAAAACCAATATAAAAACAATACAAAAATAAATAGATTTCAAACAATAAATAGAAATCAAAATTTAAAAACACAGAGGACCACACAACTCACGTACTGTTAAAAGCCAGAGAATAAAAGTGGGTCTTAAGACGAGACTTAAATCTCTCCACTGTGGGAGCCGTGGAGGGAAACATGTTTATATGTATTGCCAGTGTGGTGCTGTCAGGGGAGGCAAGTGAGGCAGTGCCTCACCTCCCACCAGGTGGCTTAACCATGAGATGTTCCAAAACAAAGTAATAAAATGAAATAAGTTTTAATATTTCTCTTTTGGTTTTTGCTTTATATGTGATTTTGGTGTGGTTCCTGTATATTTTGATGATTTTCATGGTCAAAATCGCGGGAATTCCATGTTTTCCTGATCAAAACAACGCAGCATAGGAGAAGTGAGGCAGACACAGGCGGTGCCTCCATGGCTACACACAGTGTGTATTGGGCGTGTGCGTGCGAGGGGGCGCATGCTTGTTGCCACAGGGAAAAGGCAGGCCATGAGGCAGCAAGTACCTCTGTCTCAAGGTAGAGGGCGATATATTGTCAACTTGCAATTCAATGCCTCAGCAGTACTCTGACTTGCCACACTGGGAGAAGTGGGGGCGTTTAAGCTAGCAGACAGAGGTCTGTCCAGCAGAAGCCAGCTTTTTTTCTTTTAACTGTATTTATAACAAACATGGCATTTTTATTAGAGTAAGCCAGCGTTTGTGGGTGTTTTTTGTCAGAGGCAAAAATATTGTTTAATTTCTTGGAATGAAATGTAATTAAATGAATGTTTCTGTCAATATGGAAGATTATATACTGTATCCAAGATGTAATACTTCTCTAAACTGGACTTTAAGACAAAATGAATGTGGTCATACAAAGTATGTTTTTATGGAGGATAGCTATTGCTGCTTCAGATACAAATACAGCAAGGTAAGATACACTCACAATACTTGATTTATTTTGTTAAAAGCAAATGGGACCAAAAAGTATTTAATAACAACTTTATTAAATACTTTTTGGAACCATTTATCATATCATAATATCATTATGATAATGTTTTTATGAAAGCGAATAACTCCCTTTTTTTCCGGTTACTCTAATGTGCAACCTAAATCAACAATGACTAAAGCTGCACATATGAACTTAAGTAAAAAAAAAAAAGAAGAAGAAAAAAAAAAGTATGCATCCCTCACCTGGTGTTTAGTTCACCGCACGTCGCTGTGTGTTACGTACAAAACAAATGTTGGTAGAAAAAACAACAACATTTGGTAGGCCTTTATAGTCATTGCACAAGTACAACGAAACTTTGTTTTCAGCACAAACTCGTTCAAGATTAGACAAACAAACGGTGTACAGGGTTACGGAACAGAAACGCTGATGGGTCGCCAAAAGGTGCCCCGTAGAAGATGAGAAAAAGGTAATACGCTGGGGGAGGATGAGTAAAAAAATACAATCTAGACTGGGCTCCTAAGGGGGCCCAGTCTGGAGTGGGAAAAAACCTCCATAGCAAGGCACATACACATATCACAACATCCATTTCGAAACTTGCCAACAGAGGGCAGGGAGAGGGGGCTACGCTGGAAAGCTGCAGCTCTTCAGGCGCTGCCATTCCATCCATCACCCTAAGGCATTTGCGTAAAGGGCGTTGGATGGGGGGTGGGGTATGTTTGTGTGGCGTATATTTTTGTGGATGCATGTGTGTGTGTAAGCCTGCAGCGTGTCTCTTTTCCGTGGCCTTGATGTCGTGCAGTCGCTAATCCAAAGTCAACAACAACAGGTGTGTGTCCATTAGAGACAAGCAGGGATTTTGTTGTGTATTTGCCGCACCGTCTCAAAGCCAGGGAAACAATTCAAGTCAGAATGTTTCGTATGCGAGTGAAAATAAAATGTGCTTTTCACTTGAAATTGTCTATGACTGATGCTCAAAATTCATCCAAATCACAAGAGTGTCCACAGTTCTTCCCGCATCTTCCAATCATTTGTAGCAGCTTTGGGGTACTTTGAAGACCGCCAACAAATTCCAATTTGTCAACACCAGAGCAACGCTTACTCCAATTAGCAGATGTCCTGTTGTCATAACTCTAAATAGGTGGATATATTCACGTCCTCGACTGAAAGGGTCGTCAGGCACGCGGCACTCCTTCTTCTCCCTAGAGTCCGCCGTATGTCCAGCAACATCCGCTTCGTCACGACTAGCAGGTTCCCCCAAACCCAAGATCTTGTCGATTTCGTTGAGGCCAGTTAAATAGTTCCAATGTTTAGATTTGGAAAGCAGTGCAAAAAGAGGCAACAAGAAAGTTAAGACAAGACAAAGAAGCAAGCAGGAGAGATAAGGGAGAGGAAAGGGGAGCGTCAATGATGGGAAGGACTAATTTATACCCTGACTATGAACAGTAGATACTCATGAATATACAATACTTAGGGCGCAGAATGTGGTTGAAAAAAAAAAAAGACCTGAATCTTGGTTGAGTCGTTTCTGACAAGATAGACATCTGGAAAGTACAGAGTGCCTTGCAATGTTTGGCCAGTAAATTGGACAGACGTGCTGTGTAATTGGAAATAATTTTGATGGCTTTTTAATGTAATGTCCAAATAGAGGGAGTCCAAACCAGCGTCCCATCTCTGTCCATTAAATACATGACAGCCACTGAACATAAGCCAAAATGGCTCAATTATACTCTGTGCCCTGTTTGTGAGCACATCCTGTCGTCACACAATTAACATAACATATTATATTCTATAACCCACCACACAAATCACGTACCCTACACAACTGAATGCTTACAAGCAGTCATCATTACATAAAGCTAGTCTCAAACTCAACCCTCGAAACTACTGGTCTGAATGAAAATACCAGTTGTGATTGAATTAAAGAATGACAAGTGTTTTGCCCTCACTGAATGTGTTGAGGTTATACAGCTTGGCAGACAGCTAACAACCAATCCAGGACGTTCTACTAAAGTCCCAAAGCAGATGAATCCATTTAGGCTCTTTATTGTTGTTGATCTTGCTTTGTCTTGCACTGGATTTTTATTTTTTATTATTATTCTTATTGTAAAACTAAAATACACACAATGACAATGTATGAGCTGTATGATTCAATTAACAAACTGAAATGTAATACACAATATGTAAACATTAGCTTAGAAGATTAAAATAAAATAAAAAAATAAAAAATAGTATTGAGTTAAATAAACAAGTTAAACAGTTTACTTACAGACTTATCTTTTCCAAGGCTTGTAAGAGTTAACATAACTCGTCTACTTCTCATTTTTTATGAACTAAACTAACATCGTAAACCGTAAGTGTCCAAACTAAACCGGAAGTGCCAAACTATTGACGCGCAGCATTTCCCATCGCCACAAGGTGTCAGTAATAGTCCACAATCAAACGGGCATAACAACAAGTATAAAAAACGTCAACTATACTCTCATGACCTGAACTACCTAAAAGTTTGCGTGTATTAAAGCGAGTGCATAATTTGAAAACCCGAAAAAACCCAGCAGGCACAAAACATTGATACAACATTGATTATACGTACATGTCTTTTAGAAATGGCTGTTGCAAAACAGTTGTGTTTGTAAATGATGACAACGCTGGTGTCTAATGTTGGATGCACGTTGTTGGTTGGGAAGTAACCACATTGGTCAAATCAACGTCACAACCTGACATTGAATAAACGTTGTCAGCAAGCATGTTGTTTCAATGTTGTATTAGTGTTGTAAAATATTGGTAAAAAAATGACAAAAATTCTATGGTCAAATTAACATCAGAACCCAACATTGAAACAAACGTCGTCAAAAAGCATGTTGTTCCAATGTTAGGTTTGAGTTGCTGGATGTCAAGACCTAATTCAACAAGTTCTCAACAATGTTTTAATGTCTTGTACTTGCTGGGAAGGTGCTCTATTAAGCTAGCTTTTTAATTATCAAATTTAGTAAGCACAATCCATTTAAGGCCTACTGAAACTCACTACTACCGACCACACAGTCTGATTGTTTATATACCAATGATGAAATACATTGCAACACATGCCAATACGGCCTTTTTAGTTTACTAAATTGCAATTTTAAATTTAGTGATGACGCGTACGCGTGACGTCACTGTAAGGAAATATTAGCGCTGCACCAAACACGGCTAAAAGTCGTCTCTGTTCATGGCGTAATTACACAGTATTAGGACATCCGTGTTGCTGAATCTTTTGAAATTTGTTCATTTAATAATGGAGACTATAAAGAACAATGCTGTTGGTGGAAAGCGGTGGATTGCAGCTTTCTTTAGCACCGGGACACAGCCGGTGTTTCTTTGTCTGTTGTGAAGCGGAGCGGTCAAGCGAACATGTTTTCTCTACGTCAACCAGCATGTTTTTGGATGGGGAAATTGTGATATATATCTTACCGGAGACATCAATGGATTATTCGTCATCCTGCAGCAGCTGTCATGTCAAAAAAGGCAGCTGTGAGCTTGGCTCCTCGGCTTCTCTCTAAGACACTGCGTGTTCACCGCAGCCATCCGACCTCGAGGTATGTCTTTACAATCTTTAAAATCTCACTAAAACACTATTAAAACAATAAGCAGAGAAGGGATCTTCCAGAATTATCCTAGTAAATGTGTCGAAAAACATCTGTATCGCTCACAATGCAATCCCCTTTTTTTGTTTTACTTTATTTATTTCTTTTTTTCTAGTCCTTCGCTATTAATATCCTCAGCCACGAATCTTTCATCCTCGCTCAAATTAATGGGGAAATTGTCGTTTTCTCGGTCCGAATAGCTCTTTTTGTTGGAGCCTCCCATTATAAACAATGTGAGGATGTGAGGAGCCATCAACAGGTGACGTCATCGTCTGCGACTTCCGGTACAGGCAAGACTTTTTTTATTAGCGACCAAAAGTTTCTAACTTTATCGTCGATGTTCTCTACTAAATCCTTTCAGCAAAAATATGGCTATATCTCGAAATGATCAGGTATGAAACATAGAATGGACCTGCTATCCCCGTTTAAATAAGAACATCTCATTTCAGTAGGCCTTTAAGGTGTTTGTCTTCATGGATATTCAAAATGAATGCTGATCATATCAATACCCACAAGACTGGTGGTAGAAAATGCAAATATAATAATTTAGGGCTCGCAATGTGATTCATCAAGAAACTGTTTTGCAGCCATAAACAATATTTAGCACGTCTGGAATTTTCGTATAAACTGGCACACTCACGCACAGATCGCTATGAGACAGGTCGTGAATACAGGCAATAGGCGGAGAGAATATTCCGTCTGTGTAAGTGTCAACATATATGGACTGTGAGAGAAATAAAAATATTAGACACATCGTCTATTCAGCATTTTAAAGATGCTGGATGACTTATAGGCTGATTAAAACAAATTCAATTGATACGTTTTGGTTTTATTTTTTAATGGTGCTAATTTTTTCACGTAGGAAAGTATTATTCTAAATTATTTCCTATACAAAAAAAAAATGTATTGCACAAAACCGCAGAGCCTCCTAGAGCACACCTTCAGTGTGCAAAAGAAGGTTTTGTTTTTTCAGATTGTGCTTCTATATAGGCCAGAGAAGGTGGTACATGTTACGTTTCGTGTCACGGTAGTGTTGGTCATGACCCCAGGATGGAGAGATGGCAGGCGCAGTGCTTTTTAATGAGAAAAATTGTGCGGAATGGAAGTCCACAAAAAGGAAAAACCGTCACAGGACGCATAGGGAAAGCTATGCAACATGGAGGTACAAGGCACGATGATCCAGCCCTGTCTATAGAAAAGGGGTATATAAAAAGCATCCTTAGTGGCAACCAAGAATAGGTTTGTCCTGATTGCCAATAAGGGACAGTTGAGGGAGCCAGCAGTCAGACAGGATACGAGTGGCAAAAAGGAGACAAACAGGAAAAGAAACACAAAAAAGAGCAATGGACATGAAATAAAACCAAATACCACCAATAATAATAATTATAACTAATAATTATGACAAGTACCGTATTTTGCAGATTATAAATCGCTCCGGAGTATACGTCGCAACGGCCGAAAATGCATAATAAAGAAGGAAAAAAAACATATATATGTCGCACTGGAGTATAAATCGCAATTTCGGGGGAAATTTATTGGATAAAATCCAACACCAAGAATAGACATTTGAAAGGCAATTTAAAATAAATAAAGAATAGTGAACAACAGGCTGAATAAGTGTACGTTATATGATGCATAAATAACCAACTGAGAAGGTGCCTGGTATGTTAACATAACATATTATGGTAAGAGCCATTCAAATAACTATAACATATAGAACATGCTATTCGTTTACCAAACAATCTGTCACTCCTAATCAATAAATCCCATGAAATCTTCTTCCTCGATGTCGCTTCTAAACAACTCTGCGAACTCCAAAGGTATGCGCCGCTTCCTCTTGTCGTTTTCTGCTGCATATTTCACTACGTCCAGTTTGTAATCTGCAGTACATGATTTCCTTTTTGGTGCCATTTTTGTTCAGCCCTTCTCAGTTTTTATAAGTTACCGCCAATGATAAAATGATCCATTTTAATAGCTACAGCAGTAGCATATAGCATATAGCAGTTAGCATTCCATGACCCACAATGCATTTCTGCCATGACCCTCCCCCGCCAAATTCTTATTGGTTGACGTGTGTGTGACGATTGCTGACATTTTCTACGTCTCTTCCGCGAATGAGATAAATAATAATATTTGATATTTTACGGTAATGTGTTAATAATTTCACACATAAGTCGCTTCGGAGTATATGTCGCACCCCCGGCCAAACTATGAAAAAAACTGCAACTTATAGTCCGAAAAATACGGTACATATTATGTTTGTGTGCTGCATGCTGTAAAAATGAAAAATCGCTACAGCTTGGATTATATAATGCCATAAATGTTGGAGGAAATATGTTGCTCCATGATGACAGCCACAATGCAAGCAAAAGCCTTGTTTTAATACAGTAGGCAAATCTTTACCACTTTTGCACTTTGTAATTGTACACGCAGTCACCAGCAACATGCACAATAATAGTACACAGTTTTATCATTTGCATACTCTATTAACATACTTGCCAACCCTCAAGGATTTTCCGGGAGACTCCCGAAATTCAGCGCCTCTCCCGAAAACCTCCCGGGACAAGTTTTCTCCCGAAAATCTCCCGAAATTCAGGCGTAGCTGGAGGCCACGCCCCCTCCATCTCCATTAAGACCTGAGTGACGTGTCTGAGAGTGTGTCTGCCCAATGACGTTATAACTGTAGAATGATCGATGGCGAGTTCTTTGTTTCTTATGTGGGTTTATTGTTAGGCAGTTTCATTAACATCCTCTCAGCGCAGTAACAACACACAACAACAGCAGTCATGTTTACGTCTACCACTCTACTGTAAGGCAGTTTGTCTGCTGTAAACAGCATGTGACACTCTTAAACGGGACAATACTGCCATCTACTGTACATGATGCACCAGCACAACACCTCCAGGCAACTTCAACCCTTTATCCTCCTACATTCACATCCCATCTCCCCGGATTGTAAATAACCTAATGTAAATAACCGAATGTATTTCTAATGTATATACTTGTTCTTATGCTATCGGAACTCACTATGTTCTCTGCTCGCTGTACATATCCTACTAAGTCACACCTACACTGTTTTAATGTCCATTTCTTTGTTGATACAATTGTTGATGACTGAAGTCTGCCTCACAATACGAAGGTCCTGCAGTCCTGGGTTCAAATCCAGGCTCGGGATCTTTCTGTGTGGAGTTTGCATGTTCTCCCCTTGAATGCGTGGGTTCCCTCCGGGTACTCCGGCTTCCTCCCACTTCCAAAGACATGCACCTGGCATAGGTTGATTGGCAACACTAAATTGGCCCTAGTGTGTGAATGTGAGTGTGAATGTTGTCTGTCTATCTGTGTTGGCCCTGCGATGAGGTGGCGACTTGTCCAGGGTGTACCCCGCCTTCCGCCCGATTGTAGCTGAGATAGGCGCCAGCGCCCCCCGCGACCCCGAAAGGGAATAAGCGGTAGAAAATGGATGGATGGATGGATGAAGTATTCATATCAACCAAAGCTCCTCATCCCACCCCCCAGATTGTAAATAATTCAATGTATATACTCATGATTAACTTGTGTGATGACTGTATTATGCTGATAGTATATATTTGTACCACGACTTAAACAAGTTGAAAAACTTAGTGCGGTGTTACCATTTAGTGGTCAATTGTACGGAATATGTACTGTATTGTGCAATCTACTAATAAAAGTTTCAATCAATCAATCAATCATGCACATGTGACAATAACATCTACTTTAGAAAGTGCAGTGCACAACTGCGCACACAACAGCTGTAAATAACCACAACCCCCAACCCCCACCTCCCGAAATCAGAGGTCTCAAGGTTGGAAAGTATGTCTATTTAGCATGTGTCATTTTTATCTTAATAGATCAGGGTATATATGTCATTTGCAAAATACATTTCTGTAGTATTGTCTACTAAGAATAAACCTTGCTGAAATGCGAGGGGTGTACTCACTTTTTTTGAGCTACAATATATGAGGAAGCAGGTGTGACCATGGCAGTTGATATACTGTATATAGCAGACTCGAGCATAACGTGTAAATAGCGAATAAAAAAGTTATAGAAATATAAAAATTGGAGGTTTATTACACACGGGCTTCTGCTAGTACAGTAGACACACACACACACACACACACACACACACACAAATACACACCTAAACACCGAAGACTCGACAGCTTTTTCACCGATTCAATGACTACTTCAGTGAAGAGGGGGAATGCACCAGAATAGTTTGTCTAAAGTTGTCTCCGTCTTTCACCACTTGAGGAACCAATTTAGCCTCCTGTCTGACACGCCAAGAATGGTGCCCTGCTGAGGAAAAAGAGCCAGAACAACTAATAAGGGCATAGGAAGGACATAACATCCTCGACAGGTGTCATCCTGCCTCCCTGCACTGGTGCAAACACACCTGTCACCATCACCAACACTGCCTATCACCTCCTTGTTGTCAACCACCACAGGAACTCATGAGGCGTGTCTTTCTGATTAAATAAACAAACGTGAACCATCCGCTCCCGACCGGAAGAAAGTGATCAGGAGCTGTCACAAGATCCTGTCAGTGCTAATTGTGCAGGTTTTTGAATAGGGCACTTTCCTTCCCATGCATAAATGTATGAGCTTGAACAAACTGCAACTTCCACTCCTTCAAAGACTTTTCATAGTCCTGAATTCTAAAATGTCCTGAAAAGACTTCCCTCAACTCAGAGAGAAAGGACAGGCCAGAGTGCAGACTCAGCGATCTATCATGTCCCGTTTGAAGATGCAGGTACCGTAATTACAGTCTTACATATTTTACCCTCCTTGCTCATTCCCTCTTTTCCTCCCCTTTCTTTGTCTCAACGTTACTTTCCCCTTCTGACTCCATTTCAACTCTTTCGCTCAGGCTCAGCTTCCCTTCTGCCTCTTTCTTCTGATCTTTTCCCTACGCCGTGCTCTCCCTCATCACTTTCACTTGCTTCGCTTCAGGTCTCCATGAGGACAGACAGCATGCATGAAAAATGAAATGACTTTAGTCTGTTGGCCTGGCCATGAAATAAATCCTCCCTAGTTAGGAAGCCATAGATCCCATACATTCCATTTCCCCTTTGATTGTATTCTTGTCATCATACACTATATTGCCAAAATGATTTGGCCACCCATCCAAATGATCAGAATCAGGTGTCCTAATCACTTGGCCCGGCCACAGGTGAATAAAATCAAGCACATAGGCATGGAGACCGTTTCTACAAACATTTGTGAAAGAATGGGCCGCTCTCAGGAGCTCAGTGATTTCCAGCGTGGAACTGTCATAGGATGTCACCTGTGCAACAAATCCAGTTGTGAAATTTCCTCGCTCCTAAATATTCCAAAGTCAACTCTATTATAAGAAAAGTGAAGAGTTTGGGAACAACAGCAACTCAGCCACAAAGTGGTAGGCCACGTAAACTGACAGAGAGGGGTCAGCGGATGCTGAAGCGCAAAAAAGGTTACCGACTTTCTGCACAGTCAGTTGCTACAGAGCTCCAAACTTCATGTGACCTTCCAATCAGCCCACGTACAGTACGCAGAGAGCTTCATGGAATGAGTTCCTTGGCCGAACAGCAGACATCACCAAGTCCAATGCAGTGGTGTGAAGCATGGACTCTAAAGTAGTGGAGGCGCCTTATCTGGAGTGATGAATCACGCTTTTTCATCTGGTAATCAGATGGACGAGTCTGCGTTTGGAGGTTGCCAGGAGAACGGTACATTTCGGACTGCATTGTGCAGAGTGTGAAATTCGGTGGAGGAGGAATTATGGTGTGGGGTGGTTTTTTAGGAGTTGGGCTTGGCCCCCTAGTTCCAGTAAAATGCACTTTGAATGCTCCAGGATACCAAAACATTTTGGAAAATTCCATGCTCCCAACCTTTGAGGGAACAGTTTGGAGCAGGCCCCTTCCTCTTCCAACATGACTGCGCACCAGTGCACAAAGCAAGGTACATAAAGACATGGATGACAGAGTCAGGTGTGGATGACCTTAACTGGCCTGCACAGAGTCCTGACCTGAACCGGATAGAACACCTTTGGGATGAATTACAACGGAGACTGAGAGCCTGGGCTTCTCAACTGACATCAGTGTGTGACCTCACCAATGCGCTTTTGGAAGAACGGTCGAAAATTCCTATAAACACACTCCGCAACCTTGTGGACAGCCTCCCCAAAGGAGTTGAAGCTGTATTAGCTGCAAAAGGTGGACAGACATCATATTGAACCCTATGGGTTAGGAATGGGATGGCACTTCAAGTTCATATGTGTGTCAAGGCAGGTGGCCAAATGCTTTTGGCAATATTGTGTATGTCACCGTGTTTGGGACTGTGGTTGTATTGACATTCCAAGCAATTCGCTTTTCCTCCCACATTTGTGCATGGATGCTATCCAAGCTACAGTTAAACAGTAAGAATCTTGCAAAAAGAGTAAAGTTTGGACTGGTGAAATGTTTTGTGTATAGATGACCTATAGTCAACATGATTCCTGTTCACATGGCACTGCAAACATGGCGTAAACCACATGCATGTGTTTCGAATAATAGTGATGCAGTAGCGTTGTAAAAAAAATTGCTATGGGAGTGTTTTAAAGTTTTTGGTCATGCATGTCCTGTTTTCCAAAATCACTATTAACTTTAGGTCTGTCTTTGACTAAGGATGTTCATACTCAAATCGGATTTGTTAGGTTTTCCCCATAGTGAACAATCAGTTGAATCTACAGTATTTTTAAAAGAGAAATAAACAGATGGTGATATGTTGTAGTGTATCATGACTGGTCAGTAGGTGTCAGTAAAATACTGGATATGCTATACATCAATCCACCAGTGTTACGAAATTACTTCAATCAATCAATCAATCAATCAATGTTTACTTATATAGCCCTAAATCACTAGTGTCTCAAAGGGCTGAAAAAAAAAATAGATTCAGTTATTCTTTACCTTCCCAAAAAAGTAATTGAGTTACTAACATAATTATTCTTTAATAGATGTAATTAATTACCCTGGAAAGTTTGAACTTTCAATTATCTGGTGTATGCAGTTGAGAGATGTTTCATGAGAAAAGAGTGCGTGCCTTTCAAAGGCGGTTCCTGATGCCAAGTAAAGCGTGACGTCATTGAAGGTGCGCTCATCGGCAGTTTTAGCACAACATTGGTAGTCTGCAAGTTGGAAGGAGATTGCTGATAGTAATAATGTGTTGGAAAGTGCGTCAATGACTGTGTCTCTTCTTGTCCCTGAACAGGGTATAGCAGGATTATTTTTGTTGATGATTGCAACTTTACTGAATGTTTCTTACTACCTGTGTACGTGTATGTGTGTGTGTGTGTGTGTGTGTGTGTGCGTGTGTGTGTGTGTGTGAGTGTGTGTGTGTGTGTGTGTTCGCTGCCGCTTGCACTAGTAAAAAGCTACTTCCTGAAGTGAACTTGCTGGGATTCTACAGCTGTCTTGCCTGGATCCAAAGTAGCATGCCATGTATCAGTAACAGCGTTGTAACATACATCAAATAAATTGTTTTGATTATTCGTTACTAGAAAAACTAACAGCGTTTTTTCCTAACACTGGTACTACAGCAGTTATATTGTGAACCAATATAACTGCTGTTATATTGGTTCACAGCAGTTAATTGACGGAAGGGCACCACCAGGAGTGGAGCCTGCGGCTTAATTTGACTCAACACGGGGGAATCTTACCTGGGCCTGACACGGAAAGGATTGACAGATTGATGGCTTTTAATGGCATCACCTAAATATGTTATTTGAACATATTTAGGAAAATAATACGGTCTATCTTTCAGAACCGGGTTACCTAAGTTATATTCTTTAACAAAAAAAAAAAATCATTAGCATCATAAAGTATATCGTAACAGTAATCATTTCTGAAAAAAAATGTACGTCTGTATGCTGTCTGTTCCTTATGATTCAATATTTTAGTAAATAAAACCCGGGAAGACAAAATAATTTGTTTTTCTGGCGGTAAACCCTTACAGATCCAACCACATGATTTAGAGAAAGGAGGGGTGAGCAGAACCCACGAAGGAGCCTCCTCATTGGCTGATGCAATATATAGTGACGTGTGTGCATGGTGCGAACTTGTGTTCAGTAAAGCATGGCTGCCGAACACCCACCTGGAAAATTTGCAATACCTGCGCTTGCTGTCACAACATGTACTGCTAAAAAACCCAAAAAGAGGAATTCAGAGGAAGAAAAGAAAGACGCTAGAGGTTAAAAAGACCAACAAAGACAAAACCCGAATAAATATTGTGTCCTGCATAGCTCCGGGATGGAGCTATCACTGAGCACCGGGACGGACAGGCATACTTGCCAACCCTCCCGGATTTTCCGGGAGACTCCCGAAATTCAGCGCCTCTCCCGAAAACCTCCCAGGACAAATTTTCTCCTGAAAATCTCCCGAAATTCAGGCGGAGCTGGAGGCCACGCCCCCTCCAGCTGCATGCAGACCTGACTCAATGTTGTGACCGTCTTAAACAGGACAATACTGCCATCTACTGTACATAGAATAGAATGTAAATATATTCTACATTTAAGTGCAGTCAAGGAACATGCATTAGGGAGTCTTTTCTGAAGCCCACAGTAAAGAAACGTAACTTCATCACGTCGCGTGGTTATCGACTCCAACCCAATATATTACACCGTCGACGAGCAAAATGAAGAAATACGCTAGCACGTTCCAGAACGATTGGAAACAAGAATTTCAGTTTATCCAGGAGAGTTCCAAAGGGAAGGGGTATGTTGCCTGTAAATTTTGTAGAATAGACTTCTCCATTGAACACGGCGGCCGAACAGATATACTCAGCAATGAACGGTCAGTCAGCGAAGCACAAAGCGTCCGCAGCGCAGCATCGTTCACAACCCATTATTATGGCCCACCTCGCAAAATGGAGACTCGATGGTGTATCTTATGCTGAGACAAAGATGGCTATGCTGATAGCTGGAAGCAACATCCCGTTCTCATTTGCAGATGTCTACAACAAATCCGTGAAGGATGGCCCCGGATTCGGAGATTGCTGGCCAATATGCAAATGGCAGAACAAAGGTTACTCAAATAGTGAAAGGTAAGTGTTTTTTGTTTTTTTTTAGTAACCAGCAAGCACGGAACAGTTAGTAGAACAACTGTGTTTTTATTACTGTGTATTTGATAGGTGCCGTTGGAAATTCAAGTATATAATAATAAAATAAATACATGTAGCTAGAATTCACTGAAAGTAAAGTATTTCATACATACTGTATATATATATATATATATATATATATATATATATATATAAAATACTCGAGTTGGTGAATTATACGCCACCCCTCTTAACCATACCCCCAACCACGCCCCCACCGCCCACCCACCACCTCCCGAAATCGGAGGTCTCAAGGTTGGCAAGTATGCGGACAGGTTTCACAGTGTCTTGGCTGAATGAACAGGTATTGGACACCCCTGTCTCCTTAGACGCATCCTTGCTCATCCATGCGGACTGGACACTGGCCGAGTTAGTGGGCGGCCGAGAGTGGAGTCAGCTCTCTTGGTTGCTTTGTTGGGTCTGCTCCTGTTTCAGGACATGCTCCCCCAACCCCAGCAGACGATGGCGTGGAACACCGCAGAGACCATCACAGTGTATATGTTTGTTAGACTTTTTATTCATAGCTGTATGTAGAAGTGGCTGGTTGCATCAGCTCTGCTCTTTTACTGTCTTTAATGTCCTTTGTGTTCTTTGATGCTTGATGTTTCTCTCTTACACACATGTAAGAGGGATGTGTGCTATGGCTATGAGTGGTTTTTCCCCTTGGCCTCAGTCTGGACCCCCTCTCCAGGAGCCCAGGCAGGCTTAGACCAATTTTTTTGTCACCCCTTCCCATTGTTTACCTGCATCTCATCTTTTTTGTAAGGGGTACCAGAAGTTGGCAGACCCGTCAGCAATCCTGTTCTGTCTCCCTGTAATGTTTGATCGGGTTCTATCTCCCTGCAATGTTTGTCTGATCTTGAATGGGTTTGTGCTGAACATTTTAATTTCCCCTCAGGGATTAATAAAGTATTTCTGATTCTGATTCAAGATGGAAGGCATTGCGGGCCAGTCTTGGACTAACTTTGGACATTGAAGTGGCTGTTTTCCTTCTAGACAGGTACTCTAATGTTCCATTTTGCTATATTTTGTATGTATTATTTTGCGTGTATTACCGATAGTCTCCAACAGACTTCAGACTGTCAACGACCTATGTGTGTTCACGTAGAGCGCTCGTGCACGATTTTGCGCACTTCAAGAAAGGAGGAGACTCGGGGGTGACCATGAGCGAGGTGCACAGAGTGGGAGGCGGGATTTACAGTTTGAATTCTACTTGGTGACACGAGATTCAAGTACCCCAGTTTTAAGAGAACAAAACAAATATCTTACTGTGACTTTAAAAAAAAGAAGCTAAACCCCAGTTTAGTAAATGAAACTTGTATTAGTAAATTGCACAGTACAGTACATATTCTGTACAATTGACCACTAAATGGTAACACCCGAATAAGTTTGTCAACTTGTTTAAATCGGGGTCCATGTTAATCAATTCTTGGTCAAGGTTCTGGGCTCTGAACCAGCACCAAGGGAAATCAAACTTGAGTACAGGCAAAAGTCATTACAAGATTTACAGATGTGAACCAGCGGAAGGATCATTGCCTTGTGGCTGAGAAGATTCATGCATTGTCACAGCAAGCTTTGTGTCAGACAGCGGTGAGTACCGACCAGGGGCGTCACTAGACCTAATACTATACTGGGGCACACCTGGGGCACAAATAATTAATGTGAGCGTGCAAAGCGCGCAAGCAAAAACATTTTTAGCACTTATTTATCATAAAAAAATACATACATAGTGCTTTCAACTATGAAATCATATCAGATTATGTTGTATGGATCTTTGATTAACCACCTGAAATTAACTAATGCATTTGGCCTACTTGTGCACTTTTTTACTGCAGACTTCTACACAGATATTGGTAGAAGCAAAAAGGAAGAGCAATTAATCTTTTTGAAATATTTATTGCAGTAATCATCTGCAAATTTAACATCTACAAAGATAAAAAAAAAAAAAAAAGAAGCACCCCTACATCTGTGTTGTTTTATATTATTTAATTTCCATTCCATCCTATTTCAGATACACCATGTGCTGGTCAAAAAAGCAAAACTGCTTGGTGTGCTATTAGACAGTCAACTGTCATGGTCCGATCATATCGTTAGTATTTTATTGAAAATGGGAAGAGGTATAGCCATGGTCAGAAAGTGCTCCACCTTCTTGACATCCTCAACAATGGGTGAAGTTATACAGTCCTTGGTTTTCTGTCATCTTCATTCCTGTCCTATAATATGGTTTGCTACAACTAAGTCTGACCTGAACAAACCTCAACTTGTTCAAAATAGAGCGGCTAGACTGTACTTAAATGTTCATTGCGCACTAATATTTAATTTATGCATTCACATCTGTCCTGGTTGTCTGTTGAACAAAAGATGCAGTGTAGTCTCCTTATGTTCTTTAGAACTATCATGTTAGATCAATCACCAGATTACTTTTACAAACAATTTTTAAAATCAACTAAGACACACATTCATGACACTAGAAATGCCAGCAATGGCTATTTGGCACTTCCTGCTCGCAGGACCAATCTCCTCAAACATACAGTCATGTATAGATGTATTTATTCTGGAATATATTGCCATCACACATTAATCTCTCACAAAGTAAATTGTCATTCAAGACAGCTTTGAAGATACACCTATTGCAGCTGCCCACATGATGTGAATTTTTAATACTGGTTTTAACTAGCTATGTTATCTTATGTTGTATTTTTCCATTGTATGTTGGGTAATGCATGTATTCTTTGCATTTTAATTTTGTATGCTCCTATATGGACCCCAGGAAAACTAGCAGTTGCCTTGGCGTCAGCTAATGGGGATCCATTCAATAAACAATTAACAATAACCAACATTATGTTTCATGTTCATTAGAAATTCCCCCGACAGCTCGTACAGCAAATGAATATGTTTGTCTTGATACAAGGAATAACGTTAGCTAACTTAGCATCAACTTAAGACAATGATGTTGCCTAGCTAGCTAGGACTTCACTTACATCCCTCATTCCTCGCTGCATCTCTCCTGCTGCGGGCGAATAACTTTCTGATATCCATCTAGGAGTTACAGTTTGAGTCAAATCAAAATCAAAATAATATAATTAACAAATTGTTGTTGGCTAACATTACCTACCTCACGCAGTGATTCGCATTCTCTCTCTCTCTCGCTTTCTCGCTCTCAACTGAAGTCTCGATCCACACGTGAATAAATTACCATATTAATTAGCCATGTGCTCATTGCTAAGTGGAGTGAATACAGTAGCAATCAATTACCATACTAAGTAGTATGTGCGCTGTTGTCTATGTTATGTAGACTTAAAACTCTGAAGCGTTTTTTTTTATTGGTGAAATTTGTACTGGGGCACTGCAGATCAACACTGGGGCACATGCCCCAGTGAAATATGTCTGGCGACGCCCCTGCTACCGACCAGCCTGGAATAAAACATTATTGTATGCAGGCAAATATATATAATAGCGCAAGAGATGTGGGCCTCGAGAATAGAGAAACCTTAAACACCTAACGTCACACCAAGGAGCAGCGACCGGAAGCAGTGATCGCTCTCTTGTGATTGACAAAATTGAAAGCAGAAAATATTGACCTCTCACACTATAAAAAATATATGTTTGCAATCAAAAGTATTTTACTAATATTTAAAAAATACATGATAAACACAATTTATCCATCCTGGAAACACACCTGATGTATGCGGGGTTTCAGCAGGTGTAAATACTCCTTCCTCCCACAGAGGAGAGAGTTAATATCCGATGATTCGACTGCAAGGTTTATAGTCAAATCAAACTCCGCCTAATTAAATTGTTGAATCTTTGACTACAATATTTTCCAGAATATAAGGCACACTTAAAGGGGAACATTATCACCAGACCTTTTTAAGCGTCAATATATACCTTGATGTTGCAGAAAAAAGACCATATATTTTTTTAACCGATTTCCAAACTCTAAATGGGTGAATTTAGGCAAATTAAACACCTTTCTATTTATCGCTCTCGGAGCGATGACGTCAGAACGAGACTTCACCTAGGTAGTCAGCGCCATTTTCTCCACCACATTACACGCAGCAAGTCAAATCAGCTCTGATATTTTCCGTTTTTTCGACTGTTTTCCGGTACCTTGGACACATCATGCCTCGTCGGTGTGTTGTCGGAGGGTGTAACACACGATCAGGGACGGATTCAAGTTGATATGCGTAGAATATGCATCGATTAGCACGGCACGCTAATCGATGCTAACATGTTATTTAGGCTAGCTGTATGTACATATTGCATCGTTATGCCTCATTTGTAGCTATATTTGCATCAAGCCTTTCCCTCCATCCACATTTAATGCCAAACAAACACATACCAATCAACGGATTTAAGTTGCTCCAGTGTCAAGAGATGCGAAAGTTCCTTGTTTGTTTTTTACCGGCGATGCTACGACAGACATGGCACACTGATGGCAAGAATGTCTGGATATCCTGCGACACTCAAAGCAGATGCATTCCCAACGATAAAGTCAACAAAATCACAAAGGTGAGTTTTGTTGATGTTATTGACTTATGTGCTAATCAGACATATTTGGTCGCGGCATGACTGCCAGCTAATCAATGCTAACATGCTATTTAGGCTAGCTGTATATACATTTGTAGCTGTATTTGCATCCAGCGTTTCCTTCCACCCACATTTAATGCCAAACAAACACTTACCAATCGACGGATTTAAATTGCTCCAGTGTCAATGCAAAAACCCGGATCGTTTGGTCTGCACATTTTACCGACGATGCTTAGGCAAACATGGCCGAATAGCGTCAATAGCTATTCGCTCAATAGCTTCAGTTTCTTCTTCAATTTCGTTTTCGCTATTTGCCCCCATACTCCAACCATCCGTTTCAATACATGCGTAATCTGTTGAATCGCTTAAACCGCTGAAATCCGACTCTGAATCCGAGCTAATGTCGCTATATCTTGCTGTGCTATCCACCATTTGTTTGTATTGGCATCGCTATGTGACGTCACAGGGATATGGACAGTGGCTTCGCAGATAGCGAAAATCAGGCACTTTAAAGCTTTTTAGGGATATTCTGGGACGGGTAAAATTGGCAGAGGGGTTAGTGCGTCTGCCTCACAATACGAAGTTCCTGCAGTCCTGGGTTCAAATCCAGGCTTGGGATCTTTCTGTGTGGAATTTGCATGTTCTCCCCGTGAATGCGTGGGTTCCCTCCGGGTACTCCGGCTTCCTCCCACTTCCAAAGACATGCACCTGGGGATAGGTTGATTGGCAACACTAAATTGGCCCTAGTGTGTGAATGTGAGTGTGAATGTTGTCTGTCTATCTGTGTTGGCCCTGCGATGAGGTGGCGACTTGTCCAGGGTGTACCCTGCCTTCCGCCCGATTGTAGCTGAGATAGGCGCCAGCGCCCCCCGCGACCCCGAAAGGGAATAAGCGGTAGAAAATGGATGGGTACAATTTTGAAAAAAACTTTGAAAAATAAAATAAGCCACTGGGAACTGATTTTTATTGTTTTTAACCCTTCTGATATTGTGATAATGTTCCCCTTTAAATTCTTTTTTTTCCCCCTCAAAATTCGACAGTGCGTCTTGGAAACCGGTGCACCTAATGTACGGAATAATTCTGGTTTTGCTTACCGACCTCGATGCAATTTTATTTGGTACATGGTGTAATGATACGTGTGACCAGTAGATGGCAGTCAAATATAAGAGATAACGTGTAGACTGCACTATGATGGCAATATTACTCAAGTAAACAACACCAGCATTTTATGTTACATTGAAAATATAGAACATTACACACGGCACTCAAAAATCTATCAACATGCTGTAGTACGACTTTGGTAAGCTATGAAGCCGCACCGCTTGATGGTTTGTCGGCACATTAAACATATGAGTATTACTATGGTGTGTGTATAAGGTAAGACATATCATCTGGCGTTTTGTTTCGCAATATTATGCAAAAGCAACTGTTCTTACCTTCTGGTACCTACTGATCTGTATTTCGGATCTGCATGAATCCTGAAAAATTGCGCGATTCCGCCTTTGGAGTCTGTGCCGACTCCGTAGTCGATAAGCTTCTTCTTTTTCTCTAACTTTTTGCTATGTGACATTCATCCTCTGCTGTTGCCATTTCTAATATAAAGTAGTGTAAAGTTCTTACTTAAATCTGTCAGTAAACTCGCCATGAAAGCGCTGAAACATACCGGTGTAGTGAGTTTACATAATTCACCCAAGGAACTTTAGTTATTAGAGAGTTCCGGTCAGATGTTATTTCACGAGACACATTGTTGTTGTTTCCGGATGAGGAGATGCTGCTCCGTTATTGATTTAAATAAAGTCTGAATGTCATTAAAACAGTTAGCGCCATCTTTTGACACTTTTTCCACTCCCGTCCTACAACAAAAATGAGGGGGAGAACACGCTGCCGAAGATGAGCCACGTATATAAGACCGCCCACAAAATGGCGCATCCGGAAGCGACTGTCAGAAAGCGGCTTAAAGATCATCTATAAAAACATAATCTTTGCGACATTTTGACCAAACAACCACCATCACGTTATGTAGACCACAAGGAAGTGTTTTCAATTCAGAAAAAAAATAAAATACATATTAAAAATTGATCGAAAATAGACCATTCATTGGCAGTGCGCCTTATAATCCGGTGCGCCCTATGGTCCAGAAAATACAGTATTTAAAAACAGCCAAAATTAACTTACATGATTTAAAGGCCTACTGATATGAGATTTTCTTTTTCAAACAGGAATAGGAGGTCCATTTTATGTGTCATACTTGATAATTTCGCGATATTGGCGTATTTTTGCTGAAAGGATTTAGTAGAGAACATCCACGATAAAGTTCGCAACTGGAGAAAAGCCCTGCCTCTACCGGAAGTCGCAGACGATGACGTCACATGTTGAGGGCTCCTCATATATTCACATTGATTTTAATGGGAGCCTCCAACAAAAACAGCTATTACGACCGAGAAAACGACAAAGTCCCCATTAATTTGAGCGAGGATGAAAGATTTGTGTTTGAGGATATTGATAGCGATATTGATAGCGATATTTATAGCGTTGCATTGAGACAGATTCATATGTTTTTAGAGAAATTTACTAGGATAATTCTGGGAAATCCCTTATCTTTATATTGTGTTGCTAGTGTTTTAGTGAGTTTAACAGTAACTGATAGTCGGAAGTGTACGTCCACGTGCAGTGTCTCGGGGGAGTTGACGGCAGCTGTACGGGAGGCGCAAGCTCAGCTGATATCCGGTAAGTGGCGACTTTTTAACCACAATTTTCTCACTGAAACCTGCTGGTTGACATGTAGTCCGGATCCATGTCCGCTCTGATCCATAGGAAAGTTTCACCTCCGTGAATTTTAAACAAGGAATCACCGTGTGTTTGTGTGGCTAAAGGCTAGAGCTTCCCAACTCCATCTTTCTACTTTGACTTCTCCAATATTAATTGAACAAATTATGCCGTTAAAGCAGACGACTTTTAGCTGTGTGTGTGCGCAGCGCTCATACTTCCTCAAAACCCGTGACGTCTTGCGTACACGTCATCATTACATGGCGTTTCCAAGACGAAACTCCCGGGAACTTTAAAATTGCAATTTAGTAAACTAAAAAGGCCGTATTGGCATGTGTTGCAATGTTAATATTTCATCATTGATGTATAAACTATCAGACTGCGTGGTGGGTAGTAGTGGGTTTCAGTAGGCCTTTAATGGTGTATTATTTAAAAATTTCCACTTAGTGTCTGCCTGCCGTTCTTTACATTGTCAGGCTACAAAAAAAAGGCATCTAAAAGGAGGGGAGAAATTACAGTTTATAACATTTCATGCAAATGGCCCTTAAACCTTTGGCGTACAGACTCTGCTAAATATGTATGAATGATTAATAATACACATCTACTCCACTTCTATTAAGTAGAGTAGAGTTTAGAGATGAAGTGATGATGAACTGCTACTGGTATGATGTCTGGCTCCTTGCTAGGAAGTGCAGTAAATCATATAATATACACATGTACATGCTGGGGTATTAGGAAGCTGAGATAAATGACTTCAAACAAATGAATCAGCAGTCCGTCACAGAATCTTATCAGTCTCTGTCTTTTATTGCAGACGACTGTTACAACGGCACATCATTTAAATGATGAGCGACTCTCACTGTCATTTTGCCTTGTTTGATTATATGGAAATATACTTTGTTGAATTTGTCGGTAGAAAAGTCTTAACCCTCAAAAGGTTAATTCAATGTGTGTGTTCCATCATTTTGGCTGCCAAAAAGCAGAGGGGATGTTCAGAGCTCACATTTGGCCAACCATACACTTCCATAAATTGTCATGGCAAATCATTCTCAAATAGGGGTGCGGAAAGATTAAAGTGCGATGATATTTCTCGTTTGGAGAAAAGCTGTCTTGCGGGCAAAATGTAGCCAGTAGTTTTTCGTTATTTTAATAGTGAGAAGCATATCTGTCTGGCCATGCGCGAGGGATTGCAACCACATTGTAAGTGTTTTGCAAACACAACGAACCAAGAGCTGAAAAACAGAAGAAGTTTTTCTGCGTTTCCTGCCATAACATTTCCCCCGATCTGCTTTATTTCGGTTCCATAGCCACCGCGCCATGTGTATGTCCAAGCAGAAGCAGCCTAAACTGTCAATCATAGACGCAAAGACGTGACAGAAAAGCAAACAGGACATGCTGCATTGCTTCCCCTAGCAGCAAGACACCACTGCAGCATCCCAAGGATAAAACAAAACAGCCAAATCATTGATACACTTGACAGCTGCAATAGCAGAGACACAGAAGACCTCATGAAACACCTATATATATATCAGTACAATAAGAATATAACAAGACAAAGTAGGCAGTAGTGACCATGTTATGAAAACGTATTGCACTGTTATTGTTTTGCATCCCCTATCATCCTAGTACCCCCTGCCACCCCTCCCCAGAGAGGAGTTGTACAGTCTAATGGCGTGTGGGACAAAGGAGTTTTTGAGTCTATTAGTCCTGCACTTGGGATGAAGCAGTCTAGAACTGAACAGGCTCCTCTGGCTACTGATAACGCTATGCAGAGGGTGACTGGGATCATCCAGGATGCTCACTAGTTTGTCAACAGTCCTCTTCTCTGCCACCGTCACCAGTGAGTCCAGTTTCATTCCCATTGTAGAACCGGCCTGCCTGATCAGTTTCTCAAGTCTGGAGCTGTCCTTCTTAGATGTACTGCCCCCCCAGCACACTACCATGTAGAACAGAACACTGGCAACCACAGACTGGTAGTACATCCACAGGAGTTTTCTACAAATGTTGAAGGAGTTCAGTCTCCTTAGGAAGTACAGCCTACTCTGTCCTTTCTTGTACTGGTGGTCCGTGTTAACAGTCCAGTCCTGCTTATTGTCCACCCAAACCCCGAGGTACTTGAATGAGTCCATGGTCTGTACCTCAACTCCCTCGATCACAATAGGTTGTGACCGTGGACTCGACCTCCCAAAGTTAAAGGTTCAATTGTCTTATATGATTGGAAGTAGCATGTGTTTGCATTTGGTCACACAACCTTTTAAAAGCAGTCTTCTTCTAAGGTCAGAGGGCACGAGTCCATCCGCAGTGTTGCAGGCAGTTCCCAAGATAGTGGGAATCCCACAAGAAAGTAGGTGCCGGGTTAAGAAGGAAGATTAAAGACCTTAGCAACATCAGGTAGAAGGTCCCCACAAAGGGACAGAAGATAGGGGTCGTAGATCACCGGACCCAAATCATCCCAGGTTGACTCTCAAGACTGATCGGCACTAAGACTTGGCCCACAAATAGTGGTGGTCTACAGGAAAGGTATTTTAACAACAGTTGTCCGACAGGACAGCAGAATGAAGAGATCTGGCACTTTTTCTCCTAGAGTTGCAACTCTAGTCCGATGCTCGCTGAAACAAAAGAAAGCTTTTTGTTCGACGACTCCTCTTGGCGTCTCCTTGGCTTATCACCCATCACACGACCTTCAAATATACAACAATGTTTTTTCTTTTTAGTCTTTTTTTGTGAAAACAAGTTGAACCGTTTAAAGCTGTATAGGTCATGCATGCAAAGTGCACCTGCATTGTGCAGCCAAATAAGACCAACTGTCCAGTCATAAATGCTGTGAGGAGGCGTGGCCGGCAGACTTGCAGCGAGGCGGGGCCGGCTCCGAGATGGGCGACAGGTGCGTAGATGGCCCACCTGGAAGCAGTTGTCTCATCCCCTGTCACTGTATAAAAGGGCAGCAGCCGGGTTAGGAGGTTGTTGGTGAAGTCGGAATGGATGGCTGAGAACTAACCAGAGCCCGAGCTGAAGCGAGAGCGAGACGGGGATGAAGACGCGGAAGGCTGAAAAGCGAAATGGTGAGAAGAGGCGAGTGCTAAAAAGCGACCAGAGAAGGAGATTTATTGAAAAATAAACAAAATCTCCAAACCGTCAAGCCTGTCATGTCCGTTTTTGGTGGTCCGAGGAACCCGGAGGTGCCAGTCCTCCACATATGCCCCGACTTAAAATGAATTTTAAAATCTTGTCTCCTTCTTGTGAACCCAATATCTTGTATTGTATTGTCACACCCCTCTCCCCAAATGACAACAAACATTTTTATTTATTGCTTTGCCACACAGACAAGAGTGAACAGAGATTAATAGTAGGATACTGAGAGTCATGACTGTTATCAACCAGCATCAGATAGCAGACCCTGTTTAAATGACCTATTTATTGGCACTTCAAAGCAGTTGGCTTCATTACTGACAACTTGGCTGCTTCTTATGGAGATCTTATCACTGAGCTTAGCTTCCCTCCGCTTGAAAAAACTAAACCAGGGGACACATTATCACACCACTGACTCTGCAGGAAAGTACACGAGGAAAGAAATGAGACATGACCATTGTTATTGTGTGAAGACGGATACATTAGTTAATGCAATTTAAAAATGTGTAAAATGAAAAACAAAACATTATTGCTATGATAGGAATGATCACTGAGAAAATATGTAACTTAGTAACACTGCTTTGGGAACATTGGATCCATTAAAAAAGACGGATAGGTTGATTGGCAACACTAAATCGGCCCTAGTGTGTGAATATGAGTGTGAATGTTGTCTGTCTATCTGTGTTGGCCCTAATATGAGGTGGGGACTTGTCCAGGATGTACGCCGCCATCCGCCCGAATGCAGCCAAGATAGGCTCCAGCACCCACCGCGACACCAAAAGGGACTAGCGGTAGAAAATGGATGGATGGATGAAATAAATTATCTAGCAGCATGAGGGTTTTTCAAAGCAACAAACATCAATTGACTTCAACTTTGACGAACATTCATCCATCCATCCATATTCTACCCCTTCTCCCTTTCAGGGTTGCGGGGGGTGCTGGATCTCAGCTGCATTCGGGCGGAAGGCGGTGTACATCCCGTAAAAGTCACCACCTCATCACAGGGCCAACACAGAAAGACAGACAACATCCACACATCAATCCATCCATCCATTTTCAACCACTTATTCCCAGCGCGGGGGGCGCTGGAGCGTATCTCAGCTACAATCAAGCGGAAGGCGGCGTACACCATGGACAAGTCACCACCTCATCACAGGGCCAACACAGAAAGACAGACAACATCCACACATCAATCCATCCATCCATTTTCAACCACTTATTCCCAGCGTGGGGGGCGCTGGAGCCTATCTCAGCTACAATCAAGCGGAAGGCGGCGTACATCATGGACAAGTCAACACCTCATCACAGGATCAAAACAGATAGACAGACAACATTCACACATCAATCCGTCCATCCATTTTCAACCACTTATTCCCAGCGCGGGGGGCGCTGGAGCCTATCTCAGCTACAATCAAGCGGAAGGCGGCGTACACCATGGACAAGTCACCACCTCATCACAGGGCCAACACAGATAGACAGACAACATTCACACATCAATCCATCCATCCATTTACAACCACTTATTCCCAGCGCGGGGGGCGGTGGAGCCTATCTCAGCTACAATCAAGCGGAAGGCGGCGTACATCATGGACAAGTCACCACCTCATCACAGGGTCAACACAGATAGACAGACAACATTCACACATCAATCCATCCATCCATTTTCAAGCACTTATTCCCAGCGCGGGGGGACGCTGGAGCCTATCTCAGCTACAATCAAGCGGAAGGCGGTGTACACCATGGACAAGTCACCACCTCATCACAGGGCCAACACAGATAGACAGACAACATTCACACATCAATCCATCCATCCATTTACAACCACTTATTCCCAGCGCGGGGGGCGGTGGAGCCTATCTCAGCTACAATCAAGCGGAAAGCGGCGTACATCATGGACAAGTCACCACCTCATCACAGGGCCAACACAGATAGACAGACGACATTCACACATCAATCCATCCATCCATTTTCAACCACTTATTCCCAGCGCGGGGGGCGGTGGTGCCTATCTCAGCTACAATCAAGCGGAAGGCGGCATACATCATGGACAAGTCACCACCTCATCACAGGGTCAACACAGATAGACAGACGACATTCACACATCAATCCATCCATCCATTTTCAACCACTTATTCCCAGCGCGGGGGGCGGTGGTGCCTATCTCAGCTACAATCAAGCGGAAGGCGGCATACATCATGGACAAGTCACCACCTCATCACAGGGTCAACACAGATAGACAGACGACATTCACACATCAATCCATCCATCCATTTTCAACCACTTATTCCCAGCGCGGGGGGCGGTGGTGCCTATCTCAGCTACAATCAAGCGGAAGGCGGCATACATCATGGACAAGTCACCACCTCATCACAGGGTCAACACAGATAGACAGACGACATTCACACATCAATCCATCCATCCATTTTCAACCACTTATTCCCAGCGCGGGGGGCGGTGGTGCCTATCTCAGCTACAATCAAGCGGAAGGCGGCATACATCATGGACAAGTCACCACCTCATCACAGGGTCAACACAGATAGACAGACGACATTCACACATCAATCCATCCATCCATTTTCAACCACTTATTCCCAGCGCGGGGGGCGGTGGTGCCTATCTCAGCTACAATCAAGCGGAAGGCGGCATACATCATGGACAAGTCACCACCTCATCACAGGGTCAACACAGATAGACAGACGACATTCACACATCAATCCATCCATCCATTTTCAACCACTTATTCCCAGCGCGGGGGGCGGTGGTGCCTATCTCAGCTACAATCAAGCGGAAGGCGGCGTACATCATGGACAAGTCACCACCTCATCACAGGGTCAACACAGATAGACAGACAACATTCACACAACAATCCATCCATCCATTTTCAACCACTTATTCCCAGTGCGGGGGGGCGGTGGAGCCAATCTCAGCTACAATCAAGCGGAAGGCGGCGTACATCATGGACAAGTCACCACCTCATCACAGGGTCAACACAGACAGACAGACAACATTCACACAACAATCCATCCATCCATTTTTAACCACTTATTCCCAGCGCGGGGGGCGGTGGAGCCTATCTCAGCTACAATCAAGCAGAAGGCGGTGTACATCATGGACAAGTCACCACCTCATCACAGGGTCAACACATATAGACAGACAACATTCACAGATCTTAAGTCTTAAGTCACATTGTTATGGCAAAGAGAATGAAGGCATCAAGCCTAAGTCGTGATCAGAAAGCAGAGATTTAATAACTGATGAAGACATTGATCCCAATACTACCGTAGCCTGGAAGCCCAACAAACTTTGACATTTCATTAACAAAGTACCATATTTTCCGGACTATAGAGTGCACCGGTATATAAACTGCACCCACTAGATTTTACAAGAAAAACATATTTTTCCAAATATTAACTGCACCTGGACAAGTCTCCACCTCATCACAGGGCCAACACAGATAGACAGACAACATTCACACTCACATTCACACACTAGGGCCGATTTAATGTTGCCAATCAACCTATCCCCAGGTGCATGTCTTTGGAAGTGGGAGGAAGCCGGAGTACCCGGAGGGAACCCACGCAGTCACGGGGAGAACATGCACACGCGTACCCCCATTT
Source organism: Nerophis ophidion (assembly GCF_033978795.1). Classification (NCBI taxonomy): domain Eukaryota; kingdom Metazoa; phylum Chordata; class Actinopteri; order Syngnathiformes; family Syngnathidae; genus Nerophis; species Nerophis ophidion. The sequence continues at coordinate 62,642,057 of NC_084616.1, forward strand.
GCGAACCACTGCTCCATATACAATATGTAACAATTACCATGTACAATATTACAGTATGTGTAACAGCTGCAGCATAAAATAGAGAGTATATCCAGCAGAAAATAGACATAAGAAACAAAAATAGGTAGCTAACATAGAAGCAGTCAGGTAATAGACAAATATAATTTAATGCTGTACGGCGAATTTTTATACAGCAGGATGGAGTGCGGTAAAAGGTAAAAGGTGCTGGTAAACGCAGCTTTTTTTTTTTAATACACTTTCTGAATCGATCGACGAAGTGGGCAGGTGTGTCTAATGTTGTGACCGGTTGAATCTATATAATGTTTATCAAGTTTGTTTTTAACTCTGCCTGAAAATAATGTGGTGACTTCAAGATATATATTTAAAAGTTGTACATTTTCAAAAGACAAATTATGATACTTTTGGAGAGGGTGGAGTGTGGTTTCCTTAACAATCTTGAAAAGCCTCCAGAATCACACAACTCTGCAAAAAAAAAAAAAAAAAAAAAGGTTATGAAAGTGACTATGGAGAAAAATGTACACCAAAGCTTATTAAATGTATTATGTAGACCGGTGTTTTTCAACCACTGTGCCACGGCACACTAGTGTACATTTCACCTAATTGGGGTAAAAATATTTTTTGCCAAGCAGTAATTATAATCCGCAAATGTGCCATTGTTGAGTGTCTGTGCTGTCTAGAGATCGGCAGAGTAACTGTGTAATACTCTTCCATATCAGTAGGTGGCAGCAGGTAGCTAATTGCTTCGTAGATGTCTCGAACATGGTTTGTCGTGATCACAATATGCAGAAGATAGCGGGAAGCAGCGTGCAGGTAAAAAGGCATCTAACGCTTAAACCAAAAATAAACAAGAGGCGAGTGCTGCTAAGAAAAGGCATTGAAGCCAAAATTGAATTGGCTGCAGAGTAAACAACAAATGAATGCTGGACGACAGCAAAGACTTACAGCGTCTGGATCAGCAGACGGCGTCAACAAAGCTGACATGTCAATCAACAACAAATGAGGAGCGCGAGACAAGAGCTAAAACACTACACACAGGAAATCACCAAAAACCTCAAAATAAGTCACGGCGTGATGTGACAGGTTGTGACAGTACACCTACTTTGACACAAGAGTTATAGTGATGCATGGTTGGTTATGGTTTGAAGTCGTATCCAACAATTGCGAGAACTACTTTTTACTGTCAATATCGGCTAATAAGTTTAATTTTCTAATGTTTTCTGCTGGTGGTGTGCCTTGGGATTTGTTCAATGAAAAAAATGTGCTTTGGCTCAGAAAAGGTTGAAAACCACTGATCTAAACCACAACAAAGGGTTTTAAATGTAGATTAACATCTTCACAGGTGCCCTTTAATAAACAATTTTGACTGATCTTGTTGGAGGGTTATCACTAAGAGCTATTTTAATATTTTGTCTTTTGTTGCTGAATAAAGTAAATTAAAGGCCTACTAAAATGAGATATTCTTATTTAAACGGGGATAGCAGGTCCATTTTATGTGTCATACTTAATAATTTCGCGATATTGCCATATTTTTGCTGAAAGGATTTAGTAGAGAACATCCACGATCAAGTTCGCAACTTTTGGTCACTGATAAAAAAGCCTTGCCTGTACCGGAAGTAGCAGACGATGTGCGGGTGACGTCACGGGTTGTGGAGCTCCTCACATCCTCACATTGTTTATAATCATGGCCACCAGCAGCAAGAGCGATTCGGACCGAGAAAGCGACAATTTCCCCATTAATTTGAGCGAGGATGAAAGATTTGTGGATGAGGAAAGTGAGAGTGAAGGACTAGAAAGAAAAAAAAAGACAAGAAGTGGAAGCGATTTAGATGCTATTAGACACATTTACTAGGATAATTCTGGAAAATCCCTTATCTGCTTATTGTGTTACTAGTGTTTTAGTGAGATTATATGGTCGTACCTGAAAATCGGAGGGGTGTGGCCACGGGTGTGGTGACCGCCAGTGTCTTTGATGGAAGCCACGTGTCCCGACGAGGCAAGGCAGCCGGGCTGAGATTTTTTTTTTTCCCTTCCTCCACGGTGTAAGCATCCGGTCAGTGGCGGCGGGTTGGAGGAGGCAAGAGAGTCCACAGCTGCAGGAGGACGCAAGCTCTCCGCTCATAACTACGGTAAGAGTCGACTTAATACCACCATTTCCTCATCCAAACCTACTGATTGACATGTGGTAGGGAACCATGTTTGCTTGACCGCTCTGTTCCATAGTAAAGCTTCACCGTCAGCTTTCAGGAATGTAAATAAGGAAAGACCGACTGTGTTTGTGTTGCTAAAGGCAGCCGCAATACACCGCTTCCCACCTACATCTTTCTTCTTTGACGTCTCCATTATTAATTGAACATATTGCAAAATATTCAGCCACACAGATTTTCAGAATACTCTGTAATCATGCGATTAAAGCGGACGACTTATAGCTGTGATCGGTGCTGGATCAAAATGTCCGCTACAATCCGTGATGTCACGCGCACGCGTCATCATACCAACAGGGTACTTCGCACGAAATTTAAAATTGCAATTTAGTAAACTAAACCGGCCGTATTGGCATGTGTTGCAATGTTAATATTTCATCATTGATATATAAACTATCAGACTGCGTGGTGGGTAGTAGTGGGTTTCAGTAGGCCTTTAAAGGACAACCATCACGTCTTAAAATAAGAAAGTATCATATATTTAAAAATAAATGTATAATTATGAATAAAAATAAAACAACAGCGAGTAAAGAAATCCAAGTAAGTAAAAATAAAGCAAACACAAAGCAGAGAGGTCTGTCAAGGCCAGTTGGCTGCCGCGCTGCACTCCTGCTGCAGAGAGTGACACCAGTGCACAGTGGAGACAATCTGTCACTTGCAGACATAAAAGACAGTAAAACCATAAAGCGCTAAAAGCCAGACCTTTCACAGCTTTAAAGCCCAACACTGTGGAACCTCCTCCAAAAATGTGAACAAACAGACGAATATGTCCCCCCAAAAGAACAGTGAAGCCTGGCAGGCACATGAAAAATAGATACTGGACATAATGGCACAGAAAGGCTGCTAAACTCGGAAGAGCCTCCTTGTATGGGATGAGATACCTTTTTTTTTTTTACAGCATAAATGCATCATCTGACAGCTTCTATAGTTCTGTCCCTATTCACAGTATTCTCAATAGACTTTATTTGGAAATGTTTTAATGTCTCTAAACTTGCAAGCTCAACCCAACCGTGAGACAGAGCAACACACTTTAGACTTAATTCTGTCATCATGTGGTTAAGCTTTGGTTTCACAATGTCAATAAAAGTTACACAAATAAACTATACATTGCAGTGTTAACCCAACCTTTTTAGAGCAGTGGTTCTCAAATGGGGGTACGCAGTACCCTTTGGGGTACTTGAAGGTACGACAAGGGGTACGTGATATTTTTCAAAAGTGTTCTAAAAATAAAACCAATTCAAAAATCCTTTATAAATATATTTATTGAATAATACTTCAACTAAATATGAATGTAAGTTCATAAACTGTGAAAAGAAATGCAACAATGCAATATTCAGTGTTGACAGAAGGATTTTTTGTGGACATGTTCCATAAATATTGATGTTAAAGATTTCTCTTTTTGTGAAGAAATGTTTAGAATTAAGTTCATGAATCCAGATGGATCTCTATTACAATCCCCAAAGAGGGCACTTTAAGTTGATGATTACTTCTATGTGTAGAAATCTTTGTTTGTAATTGAATAGCTTGTTTATTTTTCAACAAGTTTTTAGTTTTTTTCAATATCTTTTTTTCCCAATAGTTCAGGAAAGACCGCTACAAATGAGCAATATTATACAATATAATAAATCAGAAACTGATGACATAGTGCTGTATTTTACTTCTTTATCACTTTTTCTCAACCAAAAAACATTTTTTTAATTCAAGTACCCCCTAATCAGAGCAAAACATTTTTGGTTGAAAAAAAGAGATTAAAAAGTAAAATACAGCACTATGTCATCAGTTTCTGATTTATTAAATTGTATAACAGTGCAAAATATTGCTCATTTGTAATGTTTTTTTTTTAACTATTTGGAAAAAAATATATAAAAATAACTAACAACTTGTTGAAAAATAAACAAGTGATTCAATTATAAATAAAGATTTCTACACATAGAAGTAATCATTGACTTAAAGTCTCTCTTTGAGTATTCATCTGGATTCATGAACTTAATTCCAAACATTTCTTCACAAAAAAGAAATCCTTCACATCAATATTTATAAATATATAATAAAAAGGTATATGTGTTTAAAAATCCTAGAATCATTTTTAAGGTTTATTTTTTCTCTAAAATTGTCTTTCTGAAAGTTATATGAAGCAAAGTAAAAAAATAAATGAATTCATTTAAACAAGTGAAGACCAAGTCTTGTCTCTCTTAGAATTAAAAATGTCGAGCAAAGCGAGACCAGCTTGCTAGTAAATAAATATAATTAAAAAAATAGAGGCAGGTCACTGGTAAGTGCTGCTATTTGAGCTATTTTTAGAACAGGCCAGCGGGCTACTCATCTGGTCCTTACGGGCTACTTGGTGCCCGTGGGCACCACGTTGGTGACCCCTGACATAGAGGGTGGTAGTGATGGTGCTTGGGGAGCATTGGAGTGTATGATTGCTATCGTGCTTGTTCTGAGCAAAGATTGTTAACAAATGTAGACAAATGATGAACTGGACTGACAGATACAACGATAATGAATACAAATTTACTTTGTGAATATAGATCAATAAGTAGTGACCACATACAGGGACTTTAATTATCTCGGAAGATAACGAAATACAATGTTTTAACTCTTTAAAGCAGCAACAAAAAGAAGACTCATTTTTGGATTAATGCAGCTTGGTTGATAAGAGAGTGTGCTCAATGTGCTTTTGTGTCACTCGAATAATAGCTGGGGGTGACGCATGCAACTGTATTAGAACACCGTCATTCGCATTAGTCAGAATAACACGAAGAAATGGAAGTTAAGCAGTGAATGACTTTTCCGGTTATTGCTGCATGAAAGACATCTGGTCTTTAATAGTGCAGGCTTATGGCAAATTAGAGGTGCTATTCTCCCTGGAGGTAACAATGGAATGACTCTCCCTTCGCCACGGCACGGAAAATGAAAATAAGGCAGCATGTGTAGTGGCAGACAAAGAACAGCCACACCCTTCAGCTTCGGCTTAGAATGTGAGGGCTTTTTATCCTCCCTCTCTTTCTCTGCCACTTTTTCATTAGGGGATTGATTAAATTGCGAAATGGCGAGTGTGATGAATGTATGAATGACTTCCCAAGTCGTTCCCCGAGGCTTGGACAAGGACAGAATCAAGGACCCCCTGGTACTTTTGCTTCCTTTCCAGCAAACCCAATCTGCGTAATTAGAGTAAAGAGCGTCAGGGACTTGAAGCGTAGAGGAAAACTGCTATCGAAAACAAGTGCATGTCTGACCACATTCATACTTTTTTTCACATACTTGCAGACATACTATAGGTGAGGGATTTATATGACCCCATTGCTGGGTGTATCTCTTGTGAGAGGAAGTGGGGTTTATACATTTTCAATGCTGTCTGCTGAAAATGAAAGAAAGTGCCGCTGTAAGTAGGAACTAACGCTGTGGTCAAAGTTGGAATTGCTACAAAACACATCGTGAGATGTCCAATACTCTAATGTTGTCTGCCGCTAATGTGGCTATTGCACCCATCCAATTCGTCACCTTTCACGTGCCAGGTAAACCGCAATTAAGGGGGCCATATGAATTATCTTCCTACTGTATATGTGGAACCTCGATTTTACCAAATCCTCCATTTGCAAACTTTTCCACTTTTAGATCAAGCTAAGTATGCATCCATGTTTGAATCATGCCCCTGTGTACAAATCATATATATATATATATATATATATATATATATATATATATATATATATATATATATATATATATATATATACACAGTGGGGCGAAAAGTATTTAGTCAGCCACCGATTGTGCAAGTTCTCCCACTTAAAATGATGACAGAGGTCTGTAATTTTCATCATAGGTACACTTCAACTGTGAGAGACGGAATGTGAAAAAAAAAATTCAGGAATTCACATTGTAAGAATTTTAAAGAATTTATTTGTAAATTATGGTGGAAAATAAGTTTTTGGTCAACTATTCAAAGCTCTCACTGATGGAAGGAGGTTTTGGCTCAAAATCTCATGATACATGGCCCCATTCATTCTTTCCTTGACACGGATCAATCGTCCTGTCCCTTTAGCAGAAAAACAGCCCCAAACATGATGTTTCCACCCCCATGCTTCACAGTAGGTGTGGTGTTCCTGGGATGCAACTCAGTATTCTACTTCATCCAAAATCGACGAGTGTTTTTTAAAATTCCTACAATGTGAATTCCTGGATTATTTTTTTCACATTCTGTCTCTCACAGTTGAAGTGTACCTATAATGAAAATTACAGACCTCTGTCATTATTTTAAGTGGGAGAACTTGCACAATCGGTGGCTGACTAAATACTTTTTTGCCACACTGTATATAAAGATATAGTAATTAAAATAGGGACCTTTGTCCCGGCTGGAACTCATTATTCATATTTACATTGGGCAACTGTGCTTCACTAAACAGACTTTTCGATTTATGAATACTGTTTAAAAAACAGTTAAGTTTGTAAATAGGGGTTCCACTTTGCATAAATACAGTCAGTTTTGGGCATGCTACTCGAAAAAATAAATGTCACGAGTAAAGTTATTCTACAATAATTGTAGCTTCACTACAAAGAAGCTACCAAACAGAGAATTGTAGCTGAACAAAGTTACAGTAAAAGGCAAAAGTAGCTTAACTGCATCAATCACTGTAAGACAAGCTAATGAGATCAGTTTAAATATCTATATAATAAGATAACCGGTTTATTTCCCTGTGGTTTAATATGGTCAATGCTCTGCATTTATATAACGTTTTACTAAAACCCAAAGCGCTTTACATTATTCACACACGTATTCACACACTGATAGCGGAAGCTGCCATGCAAGGTGGGTGAAGTGTCTTGACCAAGGGCACAACGGCCGTGAAACAAATGGCGGAAGCTGGATTCAAACCAGGAAGCCTTAAGTTTCTGGCATGGCCACGCTGACCCGTAGTGTTGCAATGGATCTGTCAGTGTGTGTTTGTGAAGAACAGGGGTCACCAACCTTTTTGAAACCAGGAGCTACTTCTTGGGTACTGATTAATGTGAAGGGCTACCAGTTCGATACACACTTAAAAAAATTGCAAGAAATAACAATTTGTTCAATTTAACTGTAATATATATATATATATATATATATATATATATATATATATATATATATATATAATGGGTATTTCTGTCTGTCATTCTGTCGTACATTTTTAACCCTTTTACAGAAGGTTTTTTTGTAGAGAATAAATGATGAAAAAACACTTAATTGAACGTTTTACATTGACATTTTGTACACTTATTTTATTCCATCAATCAAAAGGATGTTTGGGGATAATGACATACTTTATCAAGATGATAATGGATAATGCCATAGGGCAAGAACCATCAAACCTTTCCTTAAAGAAAGATACATATGTCAATGTCATGGTCTGCAAATAGTCTGGATCTCAATTCAATTAAAATCTGTGGTGGGAATTGAATGGAAAAAACCTGCAAAGTCAATCCGACAACTGCAATCAGAGAAAGTTTTACCAAGATTGATGAAAAGTACGGTTTGTCACCGATTAAGTCCATGCCTCAAGGGCTACAAGCTGTCACCTACTCGCATTACCCCAAGATGCAGGAGACAGGAAGACAATGTGCAGGTGAGACAAGAATTTAATTATAGTTGAAACACAATGTGCAGCTAACCTAGCCAATAACATGACAAAACAATCCTCCAGCCCTGACTGGAGGGCAAGGCAGCCATCAGCCACATAGCAGCCAGCTGATTAGTAACCATGACCAGGTGTGGCCAGGCTGCCAATCAGCGAGAGGTGAAGGAAAGAGCGCTCAGAAAGACATGCGCCAAACAGGAAATAAGCATAGACTGAGGAAACAACTGAGTATGTGACAACTGATGTGTCAGATCATCACACAAGCTGTTATGAAAGCCAGAGGTGGTGCAACAAAGTATGAGTGGTGTGTATTTTTTACGGGCGTCAAATGATACATTTTTTAAATCAGATTAATCATACTCGAAACCTGTGATTAATTATGATTTATCATGGGTTATTGTTTGCTTGCATTAAAATACATGTCTAAGAAAATACTCCAATATTTGAATAAAAATGCAATTTGTTTGTCAGAATGTCATTCAAGAACCATCCATCGTCTTCTGCTTATCCGAGGACAGGTCGCAGGGGCAGCAGCCTAAGCAGGCAAGTCCAGACTTCCCTCTCCCCAGCCAATTCGTCCATCTCTTCCCGGGGGATCCCGAGGCGTTCCCAGGCCAGCCGGGAGACATAGCCTTCCCAACGTGTCCTGGGTCTTCCCCGTGGCCTCCTCTCAGTTGCACGTGCCCTAAACACCTCCCTAGGTAGGCGTTCGGGTGGCATCCTGACCAGTTACCCGAACCACCTCATCTGGCTCCTCCCGATGTGGAGGAGCAACGACTTTACTTTGAGCTTTTCCCCCTATCGCTAAGGGAGAGCCCCGCCACCCGCTGGAGGAAACTCATTTCGGCCGCTTGTACCTGTGATCTTGTCCTTTTGGTCATAACCCAAAACTCATGACCATAGGTGAGGATGGGAACGTAGATCGGCGGGTAAATTGAGAGCTTTGCCTTCCGGCTCAGCTCCTTCTTCACCACAACGAATCGATACAGCGTCCGCATTACTGAAGACGCCGCATCCATTCTTCCCTCACTCGTAAACAAGACTCCGAGGTACTTGAACCTCTACTTGGGGCAGGGTCTCCCCCCCAACCCGAAGATGGCACTCCAGCCTTTTCCGGGTGAGAACCATGGACTCGGACCTGGAGGTGCTGATTCTCATTCCAGTCGCTTCACACTCGGCTGCGAACCGATCCAGTGAGAGCTGAAGATCCTGGCCAGATGAAGCCATCAGGACCACATCATTTGCAAATAGCAGAGACCTAATCCTGCAACAACTAAACCGGATCGCGTAAACGCCCTGACTGCGCCTAGAAATTCCGTCCATAAAAGTTATGAACAGAATCTGTGACAAAGGGCAGCCTTGGCGGAGTCCAACACTCACTGGAAAAGTTTTCTCAAATATTTTACTGAAATGCAAGTAATTGATTTGCTCAATATTTGGTGACAGTAAGTACAGTAGGAATTAAGTGCAGTCTTTGCAGTTAATATAGCAAACAAGGTACAGTTCCTAATAGTAAATGTACTGTAGGAAATACACTTATAAACAACTTAAAATTGTGCACCATTTACCCTTCCTTAGTTTAAACAGTTGTTCATGGACGGATGAAACAAACAAGTTTGTTTACCTTTCTCAGATGACAATGCTGATGTCTTTTTTTGGTACAATGCGACCCCAGCTCGTTGTGATTACTTACAGATGTCCAACGTTCCCCAGGAAGCAAAATAAATTCACATTTATTCTGTAGATGAAAGTTGATGCTCCTGTTAGTGTCGTACATTTGGTTTATCCTTGATATAATTGTGCCTCTTTCAAGTTATTTTGTATGACAGATCAGTTGTGGAACTTAACTGAGCTACTTTTGTCGACATAAGTGAATCAGTGAACTTTGCTTGTTGTGGACGTAGCTTGCATTCATGCAGAGCAGCAGCACCAGCTTGCTGAGAACGGTGACTGCTGCTTGCTTTCACCTCAGGGTCTCCAGGACACGAAAATGTCTCCAAAACACCAACAAGTCTCCAAAATTACCAGGAAAAGTGGTTAGATTTGTTGCAAGTAGCTGTTTATAAAAAAGTCGCCAAGTCGATTGTTAACACTGGCGGTGCCATTCTCAAGTGCGTGTTTCGCTTTTAAGATGGTATTTTACATGTAATGTGCTAAATTGAGATGAATAGTCGCTGCAATACCAACAACTTAGCTTAGTCATATCCAAAGTTCTGTTTTGAAGCCAAACTGTCTGCCTCTCATCGTGATCACAGAGTGTGTAACAAATGCACGTGTTTCCCAGTTTAAGCCTTCACCCAGAAGCGATAAATCTTCATTCATATTTGGTAACGCGATAATTTATTTTTATTAACCCCAAACGTTAAAGGGGAACATTATCACCAGTCCTATGTAAGCGTCAATATATACTTTGATGATGCAGAAAAAAGACCATATGTTTTTTTAACCGATTTCCGAACTCTAAAAGGGTGAATTTGGCGATTTAAACGCCTTTCAATTGTTGGCTGTCGGAGCTATGACCTTTCACCCGTGACGTTACAACGGGAAGCAATCCGCCATTTCCTCAAACACATTACACACACCAAGTCAAATCAGCTCTGTTATTTTCCGTTTTTTCGACTGTTTTCCGTACTTTGGAGACATTACGCCTCGTCTGTGTGTTGTCAGAGGGTGTAACAACACGATCAGGGACAGATTCAAGTTGACTTACGTGGAGTGTCCATTGATTAGCACGGCATGCTAATCGATGCTAACATGCTATTGAGGCTAGCTGTATGTACACATTGCATCGTTATGCCTAATTTGTAGTTATATTTCCAACTAGCATTTCCCTACACCCACATTTAATGCCAAACAAACACATACCAATCGACAGATTCAAGTTGCACCAGTGTCAAAAGATGCGAAAGTCCCTCAGTTGTTCTGCACATTTTACCGACGATAGCGATGCTACGACAGAGATGTGTGGATATCCTGCGACACTCAAAGCAGATGCATTTCCAACGATAAAGTCAACGAAATCACAAAGGTGAGTTTTTTTTATGTTATTGACTCATGTGCTAATCAGACATATTTGGTCACGGCAAGACTGCAAGCTAATCGATGCTAACATAGTATTTAGGCTAGCTGTATGTACATTTGTAGCTATATTTGCATCCAGCCTTTCCCTCCACGCACATTTAATGCCAAACAAACATTTACCAATCGACGGATTTAAGTTGCTCCAGTGATCAAAAGATGCAATCTTTGGTTAAAAGGCAATCGCCGAATAGCTTCAATAGCCTGTAGCTATTGGGTGAATAGCTTCAATAGCTATTCGCTCAATAGCTTAAGTTTCTTCTTCAATTTCGTTTTCGCTATCTGCCTCCACACTCCAACCATCCGTTTCAATACATGCGTAATCTGTTGAATCGCTTAAGCCGCTGAAATCTGAGTCTGAATCCGAGCTAATGTCACTATATCCTTCTGTTCTATCCGCCATGTTTGTTTGTATTGGCATCACGCAGTGACGTCACAGGAAAATGGACGGGTGGATTTACAGATAGCGAAAATCAGGCACTTTAAAGCCTTTTTTCGGGATATTCCATGATGGGTAAAATTTTGAAAAAAACTTTGAAAAACAAAATAAACCACTGGGAACTGATTTTTATTGGTTTTAACCCTTCTGAAATTGTGATAATGTTCCCCTTTAACGCGTTAACATTGACAGCTCTAATGATTCCATTTTTTTTCTCTCTCCATAATTCGATGATTCCTTATTTTATACTCTGCCTGATCTGAAAATGAGTTAATTTTCTTGAGTTATTTTAGTGCAGGGGTTAGTGCATGTGCCTCGCAATACGAAGGTCCTGAGCTGTCCTGGGTTCAATCCCGGGCTCGGGATCTTTCTGTGTGGAGTTTGCATGTTCTCCCTGTGAATGCGTGGGTTCCCTCCGGTTACTCCGGCTTCCTCCCACCTCCAAAGACATGCACCTGGGGATAGGTTGATTGGCAACACTAAAATGGCCCTAGTGTGTGAATGTGAGTGTGAATGTTGTCTGTCTATCTGTGTTGGCCCTGCGATGAGGTGGCGACTTGTCCAGGGTGTACGCCGCCTTCCGCTCGAATGAAGCTGAGATAGGCCCCAGCAACACCCCGCGACCCCGAACGGGACAAGCGGTAGAAAAGGGATGGATGCATGTATAGTTTGGTGTCATGACTGTTATGTCCTTTTTATTTTTATTTTTAAATAAATACCTATATGAACATCTGCTAAGACTGGTGATTCAATCATTTTTTCCAGCAGTTGTATTTTTGAGTTGAGGATCTGGTCATGGAAAATGTATTCTTTTCACGAGCACATTTCTGATCTTGGGCGGCACACATGACAACTCTGTACCCAGTCAATCATGCATGTCAAAAACGTCCATGTTCAACCTTTGAAAAGGTTCAATATTTACTCACAAAAAGCGGAGCAGCCAAACAAGCAGGACTTTATTTATAAATGTTCTTTTGTCCATTAGGGCAGTGGTTCTCAAATGGGGGTATGCGTACCCCTGGGGGTACTTGAAGGTACGCCAAGGGGTACGTGAGATTAAAAAAAAAAAAAACATTCTAAAAATAGCAACAATTTAAACATCCTTTATAAATATATTTATTGAATAATACTTCAACAAAATAGGAATATAAGTTCATAAACTGTGAAAGTAAATGCAACATTGCAATATTCAGTGATGACAGCTCGATTTTTTTTGTGGACATGTTTAGAATTTTGTGAAGAATTAAGTTCATGAATCTAGATGGATCTCTATTACAATCCCCAAAGAGGGCACTTTAAGTTGATGATTACTTCTATGTGTAGAAATCTTTATTTATAAATGAATCACCTGTTTGTTTTTCAACACGTTTTTAGCTATTTTTATATATTTTTTTCCAGATAGTTCAAGAAAGACCACTACAAATGAGCAATATTTTGCACTGTTATACAATTTAATAAATCAGAAACTGATGACATAGTGCTGTATTTTACTTTTTTATCTCTTTTTTTCAACCAAAAAGGCTTTGCTCTGATTAGGGGGTACTTGAATTAAAAAAATGTTCACAGGGGGTACGTCACTGAAAAAATGTTGAGAACCACTCCATTAGGGTATAGGTGAGGGTTTCAGAAAGTGTTTACTTAAAGAACATCAGCTTCTTTTTATGCAACAAAGGGACTACTCAGGGTTATTTGACTGCACAACAAGGCAGATCATACTAATAAATAAAAAGCAAACATACAGTAACTCTTGCTGGGTGTCATCAAGTAAATGGACGTCCAAGGACACACGTGTGAATGGATGCGGGGAGGGGGTGCAAGGTGTTGCTTGATGTTGACTGGAAGCCTGACAACACGTGACGGCTCTCTGCCAAACCGAAGAGAGGCTGGCCTTTATGTTGTTTCTCATTAAAACGTGCAAAAATGCTCATACCAAAGACCAACATACTCATTGTGCTCACACTTTACTGTACATACACTTGTGTACACTCTCCAAGCAGCACAACCGCTTGGCGAGTGTCGTAATGTTTCTGAAGGATGTTCTGGCTCGCACTCAAGCAGGATTGCGCAGGATTCTGCTCGGCAAGCTCCACCTCAGTGAGGGTCCAGCTGTCATCTTGACAAATGAACCATGGAAGAGCGTGAAGGTGTGCTTGATGTGTGTTTGTTCGGCCATGCTTGTTTGTCTGCCGAGTACCGCTCAGAAAAAGACGCTGTAATGTGCACACAGATCATACAGGTACATGTTCCCTCAAAAGCTTGGATTGACACAAATCAAAGTATATTGAAGCCTGCAGAGGTGACGTATTTTTTTTTTTTACACCGGGTCCTCTTGAAAGACAGGAGGGGATAAACTAGGTAGCAACCTGCTCAAATCAAGTCCCATAAATACACCCTGATGAACCATAACATTGTCTCTCACGGGCCACAATGTCAGGCACAGTACGTGAAGCCGTGTATCATTTTGTTTTTATGAACAATGCGAGACGTGAAAGCTTTTATAGGCCGTTAACACGATTTATTTTCCTTTTTTCCTAGAATTGAGGAGCTGATAAAAATGTTAAAGAGCAGTATTGGCCAGGTACACTTACAGCAAAGGACACGTTATAAATAAAATAAAGCCAACTTTTTATATGGTGCTAAACTGTCTGCTAATCTTAAAATGTTTCTTTTCAAAAAGGAAAGCATTAAATCAGAGAGGGACAATATTTTTTTTCCCATGTATACATTTTTTCCTAGAAACCTAATATATGCATGTGTGTGGAGAGACCGTTAAGGGCTTTAACCAGTGTATGAAGACTAAACAGCATGTGATGGTAAGCATTATAATTGCATAAAGCAGTGGTTCTCAAATGGGGGTACTTGAAGGTATGCCAAGGGGTACGTGAGATTTTTTTTTTTTAAATATTCTAAAAATATCAACAATTCAAAAATCCTTTATAAATATATTCACTGAAAAATAGTTTAACAATATATGAATGTAAGTTCATAAACTGTGAAAAAAAATACAACAATGCAATATTATAATTTCCTCTCTGAGCTCCTGTAGAGGAGTTTGCGTGTCCCAATGATCCTAGGAGCTAAGTTGTCTGGGGGCTTCTATGCCCCCTGGTAGGGTCTCCCAAGACAAACAGGTCCTAGGTGAGGGATCAGACAAAGAGCAGCTCGAAAACTTCTATGGATACACAACAACAGAGACTCAGTATTCCCTCGCCCGGACACGTGTCACCAGGGCCCCCCTCTGGAGCCAGGCCCGGAATTGGGGCACGATGGCGAGCGCCTGGCACCAGGACACCCTGGGCCGCAGTTCCATGATCGACTTTGTAGTTGTGTCATTGGATTTCCGGCCTCATGTTTTGGACACTCGGGTGAAGAGAGGGGCGGAGCTTTCTACCGATCACCACCTAGTGGTGAGTTGGCTGCGATGGTTCGGGAGGATGCCGGACAGACCTGGCAGGCCAAAACGCATTGTGAGGGTCTGCTGGGAACGTCTGGCAGAGTCTCCTGTCAGAGAGTTTCAATTCCCACCTCCAAAATAACTTTGAACATGTCACGAGGGAGGTGCTGGACATTCAGCCCGAGTGGACCATGTCGAGGTGGCTGATTGGAGCTGTGGCTGCTAGGTAGTTGGTGCCTGTCGTGGCGGTAATCCTAGAACCCGTTAGTGGACACCAACGGTGAGGGATGCCGTCAAGCTGAAAAAGGAGTCCTATCGGGTTCTTTTGACTTATAGGACTCCGGAGGCAGTGGACAGGTACCGACAGGCCAAGAGGTGTGCAGCTTCAGCGGTCGCGGAGGCAAAAACTCGGATATGGGAGGAGTTTGGGGAAGCCATGGAAAACGACTTCCGGACGGCTTCGAACCGATTCTGGACCACCATCCGCCGCCTCAGGAAGGGGAAGCAGTACACTGTCAACACTGTGTATGGTGCGAATGGTGTTCTGCTGACCTCGACTGCGGATGTTGTGGATCGGTGGAAGGAATACTTCGAAGAACACCTCAATCCCACCAACACATCTTCCTATGAGGAAGCAGTGCCTGGGGAATATGTGGTGGGCTCTCTTTCTGGGGCTGAGGTTGCTGAGGTGGTTAAAAAGCTCCTCGGTGGCAAGGCCCCGAGGGTGGATGAGACCCGCCCGGAGTTCCTTAAGGCTGTGGATGCTGTGGGGCTGTCTTGGTTGACAAGACTCGGCAGCATCGCGTGGATATCGGGATTGGCAGACCGGGGTGGTGGTCCCTCTCTTTAAGAAGGGGGACCGGAGGGTGTGTTCAAATACCACTAGTTGTTTCAAATATTAACATTGTGCATGAAATTTGACTTGAACAATGTCAGAGCCTTTCTGTAGATCTGTTAAGTTTGACTGGTCTTGTATCATACAGTACTACCAACCATTAGGTAATTTCCACTGCAGGAACTTTTTCAGAAATTTTAAAACAAAGCTCCCCCTGTGTTTCCACCAAAAACCACCCTGGTCGATTAAGTTCTCACAGGACTCTTTCGGAGTTCCCCCAAGCTCGGTGGGACTTTTCCGAGCGACAGGGAACGTTTTTGGGGGCAGGCTGTGCTGTCGAACGCTGATTGACTGAAGTTCCCGAACTTTTGGTGGAAAAGGGCCTATTGTTGCCACTCTGCATGTCACCCCTCCCCCACAGTTCAGCACTGTTAAGTTAAAGTTGAAGTTAAAGTACCAATGATTGTCACAGTGAAATGTGTCCTCTGCATTTGAGCCATCCCCTTGCTCACCCCCTGGGAGGTGAGGGGCGCAGCGGTGGCTGGTCCCTGCTCCCTGCAGGTCCCCCTTCTAAATATCCGTCCTCCAATTTCACTGCATATTATTTTTCATGTCTTCAGAGAAATAAAGATTCTTGGCTCTCCTTCAGTCAACTGATCTTTCAGGTCACAGAAGCCAACCTCTAAAGGGAAGAACCACAGAGAGGCTGTTTGTTAAGCTGTTATTTATCTCCTTCATAAAGTCCTCTTCATTTCCTATTAAAGATCCCAGAACTGTTGCCCTTGACTTGCTCATAACTCTTATGTCTTTTGCTGAGATGATTTACAATTTAATTTCACACTGACTCAACTCAGGAGGGAGTCTGCCTTCTGCTGCCTGATGTCATATCAGAGGGGAATGTGGTAGAAAGGGGATTTAGGCAAAATATGCATGCATGCGCATCATCTGAGCTCATATGAATGAGGGGGTGGCTGATCTAGGTCTTTTTTGTTGTTTATTTTGTTTCAGTAAACTTGTGGCAGCAGCTCAAGGCCTAGATTTATGCAACACGACCGGAGCTGGAAAATGTTGTCTATATGAAATATACAGTAATAAACCAAAGTAAATATGCCCGACAAAAATGTTTACGGCAACTTCATTGCACCGGTTTTTAAACATGACATTAAAACGAATGATTATATGAGGGCTGAGTTAATAATCCAAGTCCCTTAAACACTCCGCAGGAGAACCGATTTACTGATGAAGCTGATGATTTTAAAACATATTAATCGCAGTAATTGCTGTTGAGACTGTAGAGGGTCTGGTCGTGTTTTTTATTGAGTCTTTAGGGGTCAGCAGTATTGCACAATATTCACTTGTTTTATTAATTTTAGTAGGCCGGGGTGAAAAAAATCCAGCCTTGGAGTTATCTTCAAAAAATCAACAAAAACAAGAAATATAACTCGTACCTGACATCATAATTCTCCCCAAAACAATCCATCCATCCATTTTCTACCGCTTATTCCCTTTTGGGATCGCGGGGGGCGCTGGCGCCTATCTCAGCTGCAATCGGGCGGAAGGCGGGGTACACCCTGGACAAGTCGCCACCTCATCGCAGGGCCAACACAGATAGACAGACAACATTCACACTCACAATGACTTCCCTAAAAAACACTGTGAAAGTGTAGCTTGTGCAAACTGCTTACATCCTCCAAGCAAAATCACAGAATTAGGCTATGTCTACACTAAGCTGGATAACCCCTTAAACAAATAATTATTTAGCCTAAGCCCAGGTTCAGCCACACTAAACCATCGTATAAGGTCCCGCTCCTCGGACAAATGCGCCGTCTGTTTCTTGAATCTCCAGCTCTTAACTTTGTGTTGTTTACAAACTGAGTTCGGAGAGTAAGTGACACCAGAAAGACAGCGCCCAACTAGGAAGTGATGCCAGAAAGACCGTGCCCACACAGGAAGTGACGCCAGAAAGAACGCGCCACAGCCAGCTTCATTACAACCGGAACTAACCACCGGAAAGACGGAGGCAATTCCTCCAGACATGCCCGTGTTTCTCATTCTACATGTACAGTCACTTGTAGAAATCACAAATTAATTCATTAAGTGAAGGAAATCCGCGATTGCAGCTATTTAGGATACAACACTTCTCAGACGGCAAGAGAACTTTCAATTGTCCAGGTCAGCTGTGATTCTACTTACTGAAAAACTTTGTCCCTTCCTCCCGTGGATGTGACACAGGCAGTGTGTGGCTACAAACATTGCTTTATGGATGTGACTGTGAAATGGCCAGGCAGTGTGCATGATGCGGAATAGACGGAACCATCCCCTCGTGTCCCAAACAACTCCTGGAAGATGAATATCCAGTCCTTCTTATTTTTGGGTGACCCAGCTTATCTCCTGACGCCATATCTCACGAAAGAATACCCCAACGTTGGAGTCAACCCACAACAATACTTTCGGTATTCTCTGTGCAAGGCCCACTTGGTCATCGAGTGTGCGTTTGGACGACTGAAGGCAGACTTTGGATCACTGTGGCGCCCCCATGGCCATTAACCAGACTGACCTACCATTTGTTTTGTACTCCATAACTACTGTGAAGACATGAAGGAGCCACTTTTAACGAGCAGTCTGTGGTTGCCGCCTTGGAGTACGACCGCCAGGCCGGATTGCAAAAATGGAAAATGAAGGTGAAGGTGAAGGCAAAAGAGTAAGGAGTGTCCTGACCCCTATCTAGATCCCTAGATTAACTGTTGTAAAATGTTCCTTATCGCATTGTCTACTTTATCATGTCGATTAAAGATTTGATCCATGTATGATGGCTCAGGTGTGATTCACTACAATAGGGCCCCACAACACACTGGACTCTTAATTCATTGAGATACCACAACACTGGATATTGTTCAAAGGAGATACTTTTTAATTTAAAAACGTGCACACAAAACACAGTAGACAAATATAAAATGCACAGCATACTATTTACAATATAGCTCTTTTAAATAACAACTTCACAGAGAAGTAAAGTCATCTACTGGAGAGCTTGGAGCAGATGGACGCTCAGGTGAATTATTATTATTTTTTTCACTCACGCGCTGCTCCAGCGGACGGAGGGGGACGGAGGTCTTAAACGGTGGCATTGTTGTGTGTGAACACGCATAAGTTTAGGTGTGATTTACCTTAGATAACCTTATCCGGCTTAGTGTAAACGGGACCTTAGGCAAAAAACGCACCTCCATCTGTGCAAGTGAACCCAACCTGAACCTCTCCAAACTCCTGAATGCACACATCCTAATGCCCAACGCCCCAGCACCTGTCGCACGAACCTGCCCTCCAAGGACGTGAACAGCAAAACTCACAAATGTGTGAGATCCCGCTTGACTGGACCCATAAATCGGATTGTTCAATCAAAATTAGAAATTAACAGTATTCTTCATGATGCCGCCTACATATTGATACCAAGACAACAACCAACATCTACCATCAGTAGCTCGTCTTTGCGAGGCTTCAAAGAAGAAGTTCCCAGAGAGAAGCGGCTCCCAGGGCGCTAACATCAGGTTGTGTTGGTCCCCCGCCGGCGGGGACAGAACAAAACGCACTTAAATGCCCAAAGAAGGTCAAGCCAAGCCAACCTTCAAAGGCCACAGCCCATCAACTGTTAATACAAAGGCACAACCCCCCGTAAGCAGTGCATAAAAATGTTATGATAATGTGTCAGAGTAGATCTTCCAGTTTGTAAAAGGCTATTGATATTAATAAAGCACTTATGTATCATTATTGATAAATAGGGACTGACGTACCTCAACTTACGAGCTGAAGTGGTTCCATGACCAAGCTTGTAACTCAAAACCCAAGCATCTCAAATCAGGCCTGCCCATTGGAATGAACATTGACATGCAACATGCCTTTTAAAAAGAAAAATGAACTTTTAGATCAGACATATTGTTTGAAAATCAATACAGTAGAAGGATAACAACTACAGTAGTTTTATAAACCATTGCAATACTATTTTGCAGCATTTGCTTAGTAACTGTATTAATTATTTGTGCTAATTCTCCGTTGCCAAACAATTGTTTTTGGAAACTGTGGACGTCGTGTCCTCAGGAACAAAGAGGAAAAGAACCATCTGGATTCTTGTAGGCGCAAAGTTCAAAAGCCAGCATCTGTGATGGTATGGGGTAATAATAAGAATAATAATAATAATGAATTACAATTGTAACGCACTTTACATTTGTTAAAATCTCAAAGTGCTACAAAATATGAAAAAAGTAAAATAATTAAAAATTAAAAGCCCAACCAGTCTACATGTGCTTTGTGGACTTGGAGAAGGCATTCGACCGTGTCCCTCGGGAAGTCCTGTGGGGAGTGCTCAGAGAGTATGGGGTATCGGACTGTCTTATTGTGGCGGTCCGCTCCCTGTACGATCAGTGCCAGAGCTTGGTCCGCATTGCCGGCAGTAAGTCGAACACATTTCCAGTGAGGGTTGGACTCCGCCAAGGCTGTCCTTTGTCACCGATTCTGTTCATAACTTTTATGGACAGAATTTCTAGGCGCAGTCAAGGCGTTGAGGGGTTCCGGTTTGGTAACCGCAGGATTAGGTCTCTGCTTTTTGCAGATGATGTGGTCCTGATGGCTTCATCTGACCGGGATCTTCAGCTCTCGCTGGATCGGTTCGCAGCCGAGTGTGAAGCGACCGGAATGAGAATCAGCACCTCCAAGTCCGAGTCCATGGTTCTCGCCCGGAAAAGGGTGGAATGCCATCTCCGGGTTGGGGAGGAGACTCTGCCCCAGGTGGAGGAGTTCAAATACCTAGGAGTCTTGTTCACGAGTGGGGGAAGAGTGGATTGTGAGATCGACAGGCGGATCGGTGCGGCGTCTTCAGTAATGCGGACGTTGTACCGATCCGTTGTGGTGAAGAAGGAGCTGAGCCGGAAGGCAAAGCTCTCAATTTACCGGTCGATCTACGTTCCCATCCTCACCTGTGGTCATGAGCTTTGGGTCATGACCGAAAGGATAAGATCACGGGTACAAGCGGCCGAAATGAGCTTCCTCCGCCGTGTGGCGGGGCTCTCCCTTAGAGATAGGGTGAGAAGCTCTGCCATCCGGGAGGAACTCAAAGTAAAGCCGCTGCTCCTCCACATCGAGAGGAGCCAGATGAGGTGGTTCGGGCATCTGGTCAGGATGCCACCCGAACGCCTCCCTAGGGAGGTGTTTAGGGCACGTCCAACCGGTAGGAGGCCACGGGGAAGACCCAGGACACGTTGAGAAGACTATGTCTCCCGGCTGGCCTGGGAACGCCTCGGGATCCCCCGGGAAGAGCTTGACGGAGTGGCTGGGGAGAGGGAAGTCTGGGTTTCCCTGCTTAGGCTGTTGCCCCCGCGACCCGACCTCGGATAAGCGGAAGATGATGGATGGATTAATGGAATTAAAAATAAAAAGATATAATATATAATAGAAAATTAAAATATAAATAAAAACATTAAAAACACTAGATAAATACTAGATATAGTTATCTGTACAGTAATCTTTTCTACCGCTTATTCCCTTTGGGGTCGCGGGGGGCGCTGGTGCCTATCTGAGCTACAATCAGGCGGAAGGCGGAGTACACCCTGGACAAGTCACCACCTCATCGCAGGGCCAACACAGATAGACAGACAACATTCACGCTCACATTCACACACTAGGGCCAATTTAGTGTTGCCAATCAACCTATCTCCAGGTGCATGTCTTTGGAAGTGGGAGGAAGCCGGAGTACCCGGAGGGAACCCACGCATTCAAGGGGAGAACATGCAAATTCCACACAGAAAGATCCCGAGCCCGGGATTGAACCCTGACTACTCAGGACCTTCGTATTGTGGGGCAGACGCACTAAAACTTCTACCACCGTGAAGCCAATGAGCTAATGCAACACCATTTTGTTCTTATTGTATTGTAAAGTTCAAATTTGAATGAAAATAAAATGGAAGTCTAAGTCTAATAAAACATAGAAACATAGATACAATTTAAATAAAAACATGAAAGCACTGTATAAAACAGATAGGCAAGCTGTGCATTTAAAAACAAGAATGCAGAGAAATTCGATAAAAGCTGTGCTAAAAAGTTGGGTTTAGAGTCCATTCTTAAAAGAGTCGACCGATTATGGTGCTCTAAGGTGGTCGGAGAGAGCGTTCCAGAATTTGGGTGCAGTCGAGCAGAAAGCCCGGCGGCCTATTGTTTGTAGGTTTGTCCTGATGGGTTTGAGAGGTTGGTGTTTGAGGAGCGGAGGTTCCGAGTGGGTGGTTGAGGGGAAACTAGGTCTTTGAGGTAGGAGGGGCCGTTGCTGTAGATGCATTAATGTGTTAGCAGGTTAAGCTTAAAATTCGGTCTGGGATGCAATTGGGAGCCAGAGGAGTGATTTGAGGATAGGTGTGATATTATCATGCTTGCACACTCTCATCAGGATCCTTGCTGCGCTGTTTTGGATGTACTGGAAGTTTTTTATGCTGTTTTTGGGGACACTGACGAGAAGTGCATTGCAGTAATCAAGCCTGGAAGAGATGAAGGCCTGGACCAATCTTTCAGTGTCGGCTGGGGTGAGTGAGGGGTGGAGTCTTGAGATGTTGCGGGGGTGAGAAAAAAAAGAGGTTTTGCACAGATAGTAGATGGGGGCTTCAAAGTTCAGGTGGGGGTCCATTCTCACTCCCTGGTTGGTGACAACTGGGGAGAGTGGCAGGTCCTGTCCAGAGAAGGTGATTCTGGTTATGGGGCATGTGTTGATCTGGTGTGGGGTGCCTATTTTCATGACGACTGTTTTGAACTATTGAGCTGCAGGAAGTTGATGCTCATCCACACCTTTATCTCCTCCAGGCGGGTGGTGAGAATGGAGAGAGGCGTTGGTGATGGGGTGAGGATCGCATTGTTTGCAGGTAGAGCTGCGTATCATCAGCATAGCAATGGAAGGATATTCCATTCCTGCTGATGATACGGCTGAGGGGTAGCAGGTACAGGGTGAACAGGGTGGGGCCGAGGACAGATCCCTGGGGGACACCGCAGGTGACAAGCAGGGTGCTCGAGTGTGAACCTCCCAAGTAGACATATTCTGACCGACCGGAGATGTAGGACTGTACTGCGTATGGTTGAGACCGACAATGGAGTGAAGGTGACTGATTAGGATGTTGTGGTCGACAGTGTCAAATGCGGCCGTTAAGTCCAGTGGGATTAGCAGAGAGGGGGAGCCGGCGTCCACCGCCATCAGGAGGTCGTCAGTGACCCTGACCTGGGCGGTTTCTGTACTGCGGGCAGAACAGAAACTCGATTGAAATTTTTCGCTGATATTACTGGGTTTGAGATGAGTTTGAAGCTGTGAGGAGATTACCTTCTCCAGTATTTTAGAGAGGAATGGGAGGTTTGAGATGGGAGAGGGTGTCTGGGTGGAGGGAGGGTTTTTTGAGAAGTGGGGTGAGGATGGCGATCTTAAGAGCTGATGGAATGTGGCCGATCTGAAGGGAGAGGTTGATGATGTTGGTGATCAGGGGGCTTATTGTACAGATGTTGGATTTGACTAGGGTGGTCTGAAGGGGGTCCAGGGCACAGGTAAAGGGCATCATTCCTCTGACAATGTCCTCAATCTCTAGCTGTGTAGTGCTGGTGAAAGATGAGAGGGGGTTAGGGATCAGAGGCAGTGGGACGATTGTTGGGACAATTTCAGTGACAGGGCCGGAAAGGCAAGAGCGGATGTTGTCTACCTTAGTTCTGTAGAACTCAAGGTAGGTGTTACATTGATCAGCTGTTGTGTTATGGTGTTTGGAGGTTTGTGGTTGCAGAAAGTGGTTGACGGTGGAGACAAGTGTATTAGAGTTGCCAGGGTTATTGTTGATTATGTTGGAGTAAAATTGTGACTGTGCCTCCCTGAGGGACCTTGCGTAGGCCTTTTGATGTTCCCTATAAGCCTGTCTGTGGACAGTTAACCCAGTGGAATTACGCCACCGCTCCAGAGCCCGTCCGGCCGCCTTCATTTTATTCAGCTCGGGTGTGAACCAGAGGGCTGTGTGTGAGAAGTTGACTGTACAGGTTTTAACAGGGGCGTGGAGGTCGAGGAGGTTTTTCATATTGGTGTTGTAGTGGTCAACTGCATCGCTCAAGGATGAGGGGATTGCAGCAGAGAGGAGTTCCAGGCCGGAGGTGAAAGTGGCTGGGTTTATGTTTTTAAAATGACTGAAATTGATTTGTTGTTTGGACTTGGTATGAGTAGCGGCGAGTGAAGGTGGGAAAGACACACCGACCACGCCGACAAGTTGTAGCATGACAGCAGGTAAGATGGTTTTGTTGTTGATGCTGTTGACGTTGTTGCAGCTGTGTAGCATTGACGTGTATGATAGGATTAAAAAAAAAAAAACAGAAGCAGAATAAAAAACAAAGCGAGACAAACTGAAATATTTAAAGCTAAAACATTAGAGCTGAAGTTTACAGAAGCGGCGAAAACGGCACCTGCGTCCTCTCATGTCAACACTTGTATCAATCAAGGGTGTATTAGCGCCCAAGGCATGGGTAACTTACATATCTGTGAAGGCACCATTAGTGCTAAAAGGTACATACAGGTTTTGGAGCAACATATGTTGCCATTCAAGCAACGTTATCATGGACGCCCCTGCTTATTTCAGCGAGACTGCCAGGTCAGGTGTTACAACAGCGTGGCTTCATAGTAAAAGCGTGCGGGTACTAGACTGGCCTGCCTGTAGTCCAGACCTGCCTCCCATTGAAAATGTGTGGCACATTATGAAGCCTAAAATATGACAACGGAGACCCCGGACTGTTGAACAACTTAAGCTGTACATCAAGCAAGAATGGGAAATAATCCCACCTGAAAAGCTTCATTGATTGGTCTCAACACTCAGTTCCCAAACGTTAACTGAGTGTTGTTAAAAGGAAAGGCCATGTAACACAGTATTTGCAATGTGTTGCTGCCATTAAATTCTAAGTTAATGATTATTTGCAAAAAACAAACAAATAACTTCTCAGTTCGAACATTAAATAGCTTGTTTTTGCAGAATATTAAGTTGAAAAGGATTTGAAAATCATCGTATTCTGTTTTTATTTACTATTTACACAACGTGCCAACTTCACTGGTTTTGGGCTTTGTAGATTAAAGTGCTGTGTCATTGCACATAACCCTAATGCACAAGTAGTGATCATTAACACGTGTTTACGCAGAGAACATAAATAGGTATAAAATATTGAACCAAATATGAATACATAACTTTTACTATACAAGCATAGAAACATTGACATTTAAACATGGTCACTACTGTGGTTTTGTTCTGAGCCACACTTTCAAATTGCCTTTAACACTTGTAAAGCTGGAACATTCCCTGACAGAAAGAGGTAAAGTATTCCACAGTGTACTCTCTTTAAAAGAAATCACATTTTGTCCAAAAGTGGAACACCTAAGAGGTGTCTCACAGTTTCCTCTAGCAGTGGCTCTGGTCAGTCTAATTGGAGACTTACTGCTTTTCTGTCTGATATAATATGTTTGTGAAAGTTGTGCTAACCCATGTTAGACTTTTGTAAATCAAACAGGCAATTTTTATTTTTATTTTTAAACTTTTAGAAAATTTTCCAAACTTAAAGTACCAGTAGAATGAAAAAACAAGTTGACTTTATATGCTTAAAGGGGAACATTATCACCATACCTATGTAAGCGTCAAGATATACCTTGATGGTGCAGAAAAAAGACCATATATTTTTTCAACCGATTTCCGAACTCTAAATGAGTGAATTTTGGCGAGTTAAACGCCTTTCTGTTTATCGCTCTGGAGGCGATGACGTCAGAATGTGACGTCGCCGAGGTAATACAGCAGCCATTTTCATTTTCAACACATTGTAAACATTGGGTCTCAGCTCTGTTATTTTCCGTTTTTTCGACTATTTTTTGGAACCTTGGAGACATCATGCCTCGTCGGTGTGTTGTCGGAGGGTGTAACAACACTAACAGGGAGGGATTCAAGTTGCACCACTGGCCCGAAGATGTGAAAGTGGCAAGAAATCTGCCACCAGACCCCCATTGAATGTGCGGGAGTGTCTCCACATTTTATCCATACATTTTACAGAGATGTATGGATAACCTGCAGATGCATTTGCAACGATAAAGTCAACGAAATTACAAAGGTGAGTTTTGTTGACGTTGACTTATGTGCTAATCAGACATATTTGGTCGCGGCGTGACTGCCAGCTAATCGATGCTAACATGCTACGCTAATCGATGCTAACATGCTATTTACCGGCGGTGCTAAAGCAGACATGGCACAGAGATGTATGGATAACCTGCAGATGCATTTGCAACTATATTACGTTTTCTTCCACCCACATTTAATGCGAAAAAAACACTTACCAGTCGACAGATTTAAGTTGCTCCATTATCACAAAATGCGAAAGTCCTGATCGTTTGGTCCGCACATTTTACCGGCGATGCTAACGCAGCTATGCTGTGGCTATGAATAGCGTCAATAGCTATTCGCTCAATAGTTTCAGTTTCTTCTTCAGCACTTTCATACTCCAACCATCCGTTTCAATACATGCGTAATCTGTTGAATTGCTTAAGCCGCTGAAATCCGAGTCTGAATCCGAGCTAATGTCGCTATATCTTGCTGTGGTATTCGCAATTGTTTGTTTACATTGGCAGCACTGTATGACATCACAAGGAAATGGATAGTCGCATCGCAAATAGCGAAAATCAAGCACTTTAAAGCTTTTTTAGGGATACAAGAATCCACTGGGAACTGATTTTAATTGTTTTTAACCCTTTTGAAATTGTGATAATGTTCCCCTTTAATTGTGTTTCAATGTATCCATTAATCCATTGTGTTTACAATCCACAAAGAATGTGAAAATACCGTCTAAACATTCACGAAATGCCACAATTTTAGATGTCCGTTTTAAATATCCCATCTCAACGGAATTATGTGAGCGGTCGGCAACCCAGCGAGAGTGGAAATTGTACAGTAAGCGTTTGTTTTATTACGGTGTGTTTAAATGTTTAGCACCGGCCAATGCTGCTGATGCTATTGTTTCAATAAAGCTTTATCCGTTTAGCACTCAGCTTTTAAATCGTATTGCCTTAAATTGCAGTAGTAACAGAAAACTAACAATATTGCTTTCCAACCATCGCCATTATTGGGTCACAATGTGGCGCATATTAGTAGGAGTATTAAAGTTGTTTATATCACAACCGTCAGTGTACTCTGGGTCACCCAGTATGCCTTCCAGTCGTGTGCGTGCATCTGCGGAAGCCTCTCACAACATGTTGCTGGACTGGCAAGCAGTTTGTACATGTTGTAGAAGGTGTTTAAGGCAATGGAATCATAGCATGCCCTTATTCTTGTCATCTGGGTGACCACCAGCAGATATTGGCCAGAGTAGTTGCGGCTCCCATTTTCTTACTCATTTTTTGAAACGGGTCAAATGGCTCTTTGAGTGGTAAAGTGAAGTGAAGTGAAGTGAATTATATTTATATAGCGCTTTTCTCTAGTGACTCAAAGCGCTTTACATAGTGAAACCCAATATCTAAGTTACATTTAAACCAGTGTGGGTGGCACTGGGAGCAGGTGGGTAAAGTGCCTTGCCCAAGGACACAACGGCAGTGACTAGGATGGCGGAAGCGGGAATCGAACCTGCAACCCTCAAGTTGCTGGCACGGCCAGTCTACCAACCGAGCAATACTGACACATCCTGACTATGTTATACACCCCGCGAGCACCAAACCCCGCCCACCTCAACCACGCAAGGAGGGGGGGGGGGGGGGGGGGGGGGGGCTCGCGGGGTGTATAACATAGTCAGGAAATATCATGGATGCAAAGGATTCTGCGTATTTGTTGTGTTGCGTTTGTGTTGTGTTACTGTGAGGATTTTCTCCCGAAATGTGTTTGTCATTCTTCTTTTGTGTGGGTTCACAATGTGGCGCATATTAGTAGGAGTGTTAAAGTTGTTTATATCACAACCGTCAGTGTACTCTGTGTCACCCAGTATGCCTTGCAATCTCATACATGTACCGATAGAAGCAGCGAAATGCATGTGTCCGATCGGCACGCAAATAGCATTCCGTGAATGGCGGGCACGATGACGTTCAAGAGGACGTTAAGAGTAATATCATCACGGCAAGCCCTTAATATTGTAGTCCAAGTGAAAATTGGAGAACGTTGACTCTGGGTGATGTCCGGGAGAGGCATTGAATTCCGTAATCTCCCCGCAACAATCTGGGAGGTCGGTGATTGTGCAGCTGAGCCGCATCAGAGTTGCCAAAGATCCGGAGCCGCGGGTTGCCGACCCCTGATTATAGATGTATTCAGTGTTGTGTAATTCTAATACAGTGCCAAAAAGTTGTGAGCGAAAAGACCTTGCTATTGGAAACATTTTGTTGCTCTCACACTCGCGTCACAGGAACTCCCTGGTCCTTCTTCACACCTAATAACACCACTGCTTGCAAGTTAAGGTACCAGGATACATCAGAAATATGTTAACATGAGTTATGGCTTCACGGTGGCAGAGGGGTTAGTGCGTCTGCCTCACAATACGAAGGTCCTGCAGTCCTGGGTTCAAATCCAGGCTCGGGATCTTTCTGTGTGGAGTTTGCATGTTCTCCCCGTGAATGCGTGGGTTCCTTCCGGGTACTCCGGCTTCCTCCCACTTCCAAAGACATGCACCTGGGGATAGGTTGATTGGCAACACTAAAATTGGCCCTAGTGTGTGAATGTGAGTGTGAATGTTGTCTGTCTATCTGTGTTGGCCCTGCGATGAGGTGGCAACTTGTCCAGGGTGTACCCTGCCTTCCGCCCGATTGTAGCTGAGATAGGCGCCAGCCCCCCCCCTGCGACCCCGAAAGGGAATAAGCGGTAGAAAATGGATGGATGGATGGAGTTATAGTTCAGTGGAAATAAACTGTTTTTTTTTATCA
The DNA here is from genome assembly GCF_033978795.1 of Nerophis ophidion. Classification (NCBI taxonomy): domain Eukaryota; kingdom Metazoa; phylum Chordata; class Actinopteri; order Syngnathiformes; family Syngnathidae; genus Nerophis; species Nerophis ophidion. The sequence continues at coordinate 62,670,556 of NC_084616.1, forward strand.
GTCAATATTAGTAAAATGTACCGTATTTTTCGCACTATAAGTCACAGTTTTTTTCATAGTTTGTCCAGGGGTGCGACTTATACTCAGGAGCGACTTATGTGTGAAATTATAACACATTACCGTAAAATATCAAATAATATTATTTATCTCATTCAGTAAGAGACTAAACGTATAAGATTTCATGGGATTAGGAGTGACAGATTGTTTAGTAAACGCATATGTTATCGTTATTTGAATGACTCTTACCACAATATGTTAGGTTAACATACCAAGCACCTTCTCAGTTGGTTATTTATGCGTCATATAACGTACACTTATTCAGCCCGTTGTTCACTATTCTTCAATTATTTTATATTGCTTTTCAAATGTCTATTCTTGGTGTGTGGTTTTATCAAATTAATTTCCCCCAAAAATGTGAGTTATACTTTAGTGCAACTTATATATGTTTTTTTTTCCTTCTTTATTATGCATTTTCGGCAGGTGCGACTTATACTCCGGAGCGACTTATGCTCCGAAAAATACGGTAAGTGGTCAACTTTTTTTGATCATTGTACCGATTATTGGGAGTAACGCGCTATATGTAAAACAATTACAGAAATGATAAAGTAACACAGTATTGTAAGGCATTTCAAATTTGCTTTTCCACTTCTGCACCCAAAAAAGGCATCCATAATCAACTCCACTGTATTTCTCTTGAAGACCTGCCTTCAAACACGGCATGATCGGGTCCCTGTCCATAAGCTGTGTGCTTCTAGGGATGACCTTTTTGCAGAACGCACTCCGATATTAACAAAATAAACAATAATGAAATACAAAACTATGTTTGTCTGTAAATAAAAAGAAATAAAAGGTATGCACCTGGGGATAGGTTGATTGACAACACTAAATTGGCCTTAGTGTGTGAATGTGAGTGTGAGTGTTGTCTGTCTATCTGTGTTGGCCCTGCGATGAGGTGGTGACTTGTCCAGGGTGTACCCCGCCTTCTGCCCGATTGTAGCTGAGATAGGCGCCAGCGACCCCGAAAGGGAATAAGCGGTAGAAAATGGATGGATGGATGGATTGTATCGTCACTATTGATGCAGCATAGAATCAACTCACTCAACAATTAGAACAACTATCGTACTGATTGGTCACAACGACAAGCCAATTGTTAATCCGTTATTACAATATTTTGCAATGGTGGTCATTTAAAACAGTAGTTTTAACCATGAGCAAATAACACCTGGCAAATTATTTAATATGTTCTTTGTTTTTACATGTTTTTTAGGACATATATTATGTGCGACTGAAAAGTCGAATTTCATGCAACTATCTGGGTGAAAGTAAGGGTTACAGTTACAATTGGTAACAGTAATATTTAAATAGAACATATCAACTTTTAAATGACAATAACTAATATTGTTGCATAGACGGTATTTGTTTACACTATTTGAGAACTAATGCGTGATGTTGAAAGTACAAACAAATCAGAGATCGACCGATAATACAATGCACATTTCAGAACTTACTGTTTTGTGTTTTGCCAGATAAAACATTTTTTTCTTTACTGTGAACTACTAATAGCTTCACAGGAATGAACAACACAACCTGAGATTTTTTTTGAATTTTACTGAAAAGGAACAATTGCAGATAAAGTAATTGCAATGTCAGGACATTATAAATGGTCTACATGCCAAGAATATTTATAATGAAGCTGTCAAAAAAAACCATATTGCCCTCTTGTTCATGTTCCTTAAAACACCTCTTTGCGTGAGATATTAATGTGTCCTAGTGCACTTACCTCTCTTCTCTTGAATAATCTCATGCTTTTTCAAAGATGGTCAAATTGTATTAATGGTCAAATGTTTCATTAATGAGCAGCCCCATCAAAAGAGACAGAATGGAACATGTTCTTCCATCACAAAGACTCCATTTGCAAGTGTAACAGTGTGAAGCACTCTCGTCTTTTTGCATCACAGCAGGTTATCAACTTTCATTTCAGAACTAACGTCGTTGTGAAAGAAACAAATGCTCAATAATGATCAAGTAGAGATTAACATTTGTCTTTTGGACTGTTTTTTATTTGTTTATTGTGTAATTGCATTTTCTTCACCAAAATTTGCCGAATTTGCACATTTCTTCATGAAAGGGGAACATTATCACCAGACCTATGTAAGCGTCAATATATACCTTGATGTTGCAGAAAAAAGACCATATATATTTTTAACCGATTTCCGAACTCTAAAAGGGTGAATATGGCGATTTAAACGCCTTTCAATTGTGCGCCTGTCGGAGCAATGACATTTCACCCGTGACGTCACATCATGAAGCGACCCGCCATTTTCTCAAACACATTACACACACCAAGTCAAATCAGCTCTGTTATGTTCCATTTTTTTGACTGTTTTCCGTACCTTGGAGACATCATGCCTCGTCGGTGTGTTGTCGGAGGGTGTAACAACATGATCAGGGACGGATTCAAGTTGACTCATGTGGAGTGTGCATCGATTAGCATGGCATGCTAATTGATGCTAACATGCTATTTAGGCTAACTGTATGTACATATTGCATCAATATGCCTCATTTGTAGCTATATTTGCATCCAGCCTTTCCCTCCACCCATATTTAATGCCAAACAAACACTTACCAATTGACAGATTCAAGTTGCACCAGTGTCAAAAGATGCGAAAGTCCCTTGTTTGTTCTGTACATTTTACCGACGATAGCGATGCTACAACAGAGATGTGTGGATATCCTGCGACACTCAAAGCAGATGCATTTCCAACAATAAAGTCAACGAAATCACAAAGGTGAGTTTTGTTGACGTGATTGACTTATGTGCTAATCAGACATATTTGCGAACAGCATGACTGCCAGCTAATCGATGCTAACATGCTATTTAGGCTAGCTGTATGTACATTTGTAGCTATATTTGCATCCAACCTTTCCCTCCACCCACATTTAATGCCAAACAAACACCTACCAATCGACGGATTTAAGTTGCTCCAGTGGTCAAAAGATGCAATCGTTGGTTAGCAGGCGATTGCCGAATTCGTCCTCATTGCCGTTGACTGTCGTGATATGGCTCAATAGCTTCAGTTTCTTCTTCAATTTTGTTTTTGCTATCTGCCTCCACACTCCAACCATCCGTTTCAATACATGCGTAATCTGTTGAATCGCTTAAGCCGCTGAAATCCGAGTCTGAATCCGAGCTAATGTAGCTATATCTTGCTGTTTATCCACCATGTTCGTTCGTATTGGCGTCACTATGTGACGTCGTGAGGAAAATGGACGGCTGGATTTACAGATAGCGAAAATCAGGCACTTTAAAGCCTTTTTTCTGGATATTCCATGATGGGTACAATTTTGAAAAAAAACTTCGAAAAATAAAATAAGCCACTGGGAACTGATTTTTATTGGTTTCAACCCTTCTGAAATTGTGATAATGTTCCCCTTTAAACAAGGCAGAAACATGAGATGATGCTGCCCGAGCCAAGCCGAGCCTCTTTAAAGACTGATGTTCCTAAAAAAAATACTTTTAACTGCATCTGTGCCCACTGTGTTTGGCAATGGACAAGTAAGTAATATAATACGGTATTACATTTGGGATATAGCTCGTAGCGTACAGTAGCTTATAGCCTTTAAATCTGCTCAGTGGCCTTGTGGTTAGAGTGTCCGCCCTGAGATCGGTAGGTAGTGAGTTCAAACCCCAGCCGAGTCCTACCAAAGACTATAAAAATGGGACCCATTACCTCCCTGCTTGGCATGCAGCATCAAGGGTTGGAATTGGGGGTTGAATTACCAAAATGATTACAGAGCGCGGCCACCGCTGCTGCTCACTGCTCCCCTCACCTCCCAGGGTGTGGAACAAGGGGATGGGTCAAATGCAGGGAGTAGTTTCACCGCACTTAGTGTGTGTGTGACAATCAGTTGTACTTGGTTTTTAAACTGCTGAACAGTTTAAAAACAACATCTCTCAACGAGCTATTGCAAGAAATTTAGGGATTTCAGGATTTCACCATCTACCGACATCAATATGTAAAGGATATCACCAAATGGGTTCAACAACACGTCAGAAAACCACTGTCAGTAATTACAGTTTGTCACTACATCTGTAAGTGCAAGTTAAAACTGTACAATGCAAAGCGAAAGCCATTTATCAACAACACCCAGAAACGCTGCTGGCCCTGCTGGGCCCGAGCACATCTAAGATGGACTGATGCAAAGTGTAAAAGTGTTCTGTGGTCTGATGAGTCCACATTTTAAATAGTTTTTTGGAAACTGTGGACGTTGTGTCCTCCGCACCAAAGAGATGTTTGTGATGGTATGGGGGTGTATTAGTGCCCAAAGAGTGGGTAACTTACACATCTGGGAAGGCACCATTAATGCTGAAAGGTACATACAGGTTTTGGAGCAACATATGTTGCCATCCAAGCGACTTCAGCAAGACAATGCAAAGCCACATTCTGTACGTGTTACAACAGCGTGGCTTTGTAGTAAAAGAGTGCGGGCACTCGACTGGCCTGCCTGTAGTCCAGACCTGATTCCCATTTTAAAATGTGTGGCGTATTATGAAGACAAAAATACGACAAAGGTGACCCCGGAATGTTGAACAACTTAAGCTGTACATCAAGCATGAATTGGAAATAATTCCACATGAAAAGCTTAAAACAATTGGTCTCCTCAGTTCCCAAGTATTTACTGAGTGTTGTTAAAAGGAAAGGCCATGTAACACAGTGGTAAAAATGCCCCTGTACCAACTTTTTTGCAATGTGTTGCTGCCATTAAATTCTAAGTTAATGATTATTTGTAAAAAAAAGTTTGAACATTAGATATCTTGTCTTTGCAGTAAGTTCAATTTGAATACAAGTTGAAAAGGATTTGTAAATCATTATATTCTGTTTTTATTTACGATTTACACAATTTGCCAACTTCACTGGTTTTGGGTTTTGTAAATAGCTATTCTGTAATTTTCACTGTACTTTATTTTAAAGGTTAATGACTTTTGCCTGTATGTGAGCTGAACAGAAAGGGATGTGTGTTATGTAAATGTGTCCTATGCAGAGGTGGGTAGTAACGCGCTACATTTACTGCGTTACATCTACTTGAGTAACTTTTGGGATAAATTGTACTTCTAAGAGTAGTTTTTATGCAACATACTTTTACTGGAGTATATTTATAGAGAAGAAAGGCTACTTTTACTCCACTCCATTTATCTACATCCAGCTTGCTACTCACTACTTTTTTATTTTTATTGATCTATTAATGTTTGTTTTGGTTTTTCAAAGTAGGATCTACGCATGCCTGCGTTTCACCAATCAAATGTAGTCACTGGTGACGTTGGACCAATCAAACAGAGCCAGGCGGTCACATGACCGTCACACGTACACCCGACTTAAACAAGTTGGGGTGTTACCATTTAGTGGTCAATTGTACGGAATATGTACTGTACTGTGCAATCTACTAATAAAAGCTTCAATCAATCAATCAAAAGTTTAAAGAAAAAAATAAACTTTTTATTTCAACCGTACTTCCTGTCAAAAGCCTAAAGACTGATCGCACAGTTCCTGTCTTCACAATAAAAGTGCCGCTCCGTCACGCCTGCGCTAACAAAATAAGAATCTCCGAAAGCCAGCGCAAACACGCGTGCAAGCTACGGAGTTTGCCGCCAATGTATTTCTTGTAAAGTGTATAAAAACGAATATGGATGCTGGACAAATAAGATGCCAAAAACCAACAACTTTCATGTGGTATTGGACAGAAAAGGAGGAACTTTTTTTCTCCTCCATTTGAAAACGTGGACGTTATCAGCACTACTGTCTGATTCCAATCATGCAAGTCATCAGAATCAGGTAATACACCAACTTATATTCATGAAATATAGGAATCTATGTGTTAAACATGCATGTATATTTATTAAAACACCTTTAACATGTGAACAAAAACAGCAAAATAAATAATATAAATTATATACTGTATATACAAATGTATCTATTTATGTATATATATATATAAGTATATAAATATAAATATATATATATACACACACACACACACATATATATATATATATATATGTGTGTATGTATATATATATATATATATATATATACATACATACACTGTATGTATATATATATATGCATACACAGTGTATGTATATGTATATATGAGGTAGATCACCTCTACTTGGTCATTTATTAAGTAATTGATTAACGTTGAAAAACTTATTGGGGTGTTACCATTTAGTGGTCAATTGTACGGAATATGTACTGTACTGTGCAATCTACTCATACAAGTTTGAATCAATCAATCAATCAATCAATCAATAAATGCCTACTGAGCTTATGGTGCTGTTAAGGTATTGTGGCTCAATGGGCCTTAATTTTTTTTATTTTAATGTATTATTATTTAATATATATTATTGTTTAAGTTGCTTAAGAGACATTCCTGGCTCTGAATTTGCTCGTTGCTATTTTTATGTTTTTGTGCATTAGTTGTTGCCGTAATCATTAAACAAACAGGTTACTCATCAGTTACTCAGTACTTGAGTAGTTTTTTCACAACATAGTTTTTACTTTTACCAAAGTAAATATTTGGGTGACTACTCCTTACTTTTACTTGAGTAATAAATCTCTAAAGTAACAGTACTCTTACTTGAGTACAATTTCTGGCTACTCTACCCACCTCTGGTCCTGTGACATCAATACAGAAACTTGTGGCGACGGGAGAGTAACACAGTTCTACCGTGAGAGTTGACACCCAGCCGACTCAATGAGTAACACCCATCCCTGTGCCATCACGTCTGAAGTGGTTGTATTGGATTTATGCTTCATAGACCAGAAGTAATCAACCAGTCAAAATAACCACTACACATATATTGCTAAAAAGGAATGTTGGCAATAATTTGCCTAAATGCAATGAACATTGACACATTTTACATTTGCTTTGATGGAGAAATATAATCTCAGAGAACATTTTAATTTAAAACATTTGTACGCATGTATAACACTTAAGCCCTTAAGTATATCAGTATGTGGAATTAAATTATGGAGTGGATTATGCAGAGAAATCAAACAATGTACTAATATGATCCACTTCAAGAAACGCTTCAAACTTAAACTGTTTACAAAGTACAAAGAAGAAGAACCATGATAAACATTCTCAATTTATTTCATCCATCCATTCATTTTCTAGATAATCTTATTTATCTCACCATAGTAAATATAATTTACTTCACTGATAATTATTTATTGATTTAGTTTTATTGTTATTACTTATGGAGTATATTAAGAATACATTGAAAACAGTAAGTGAACAAAAGTGTTAGCAACTGCTATGTAAAGGAAAAGAGCTAGAATTAAATAAGCTCTGCTTCTTCCTACTTCTTTTCAAACATGTTGCATAGAGAAACTGGAAATTGTGATGTATCATGTTGTATGCATGCATGTTCGAAATAAATTCAAACTCAAACTTCCTCTACTGTCACTGTTAGAGTTACTGCTCAGTTTCTTTGGTTTACAGACGCCAGTATATTGGGGATAGAGTCTATTTAACATGGGGAAAAAAATCATTGGTGAACATTTGAGTTATATTCAAAGGCATATCAATAAAGCCAACTTGGATTTAAAGCAAACACCTAACCTCACAATTTTCCTCGTAAGAATGAGTTCCCTGGGAACCATAAAGGTTTGGCCACTGCAAATCACTATGCTGATGATCAATGGGAATATATTTTAGTCTAGACCAATGCAGTCCACAGATATGAGATCCTTGGATTCAAACCTGGTTAAATCCTTCAGTATGTCAACATCCTACTGTATATTTAACCAAATGGTCTCTAAATCCAGCTTGTTTGAGCTGGAACAAAACTCACATCAGGGGTTTGGAAAGATAATATAGGAAGTGAATACTTCAGGAGCCAAACTATAACATGTGTTATTGAGCAAAACCACTAAAAATGCTGACATGAATGTTTGCGTACTGCCCCCGAGTGGACTCTTCCATCTCAAACGCAAAACAAGGCTACAGAAGTGCACTATTTGTTTCTTAAAATAATTTAACCCGTAATGTTGGTAGTCAGCGTGCCAACAGATGGACCTTAGTCTCTTAGGATCTGTGCAGTTTCCATTGGAAAAAAGGACCAGCATGTTTTCACAGTAAAAGAGATCTTTATTTCGCTGTGGTGCTTGAATATTTCCCATTCTGGGGTTTCTTCCATGGGCTCAAAGAGGAAAAAAAATGAAATGTTTTGTTTTTCTGCCTTGTATTCTCTTTGTTTGTTTTGATGAAGAAAAAGCGTGACTAGCAAAAGCCCCAAAATAAGCACACACAAAAAGGCAACAATGCAGCACATGATCCTTTGTTTGCTAGAAGTAATTTTACTGTGTGTCTGTTCATGCTTAGTCTCTCTTTGTATGTGGCTTAGTGTGTGTGTGTGTGTGTGTGTGTGTGAGAGCGAAAGAGAGCTTACATATTAAATAAGTCAGTTACAGCCTTGGTGTTGGGTGGGGGTCTGAGCAGTAAATGGTCTGAGCAGTAAATGGCAAGGAGACACAGTTCTCTTTTCAAGAGCTAAAAAAAAGCTAACTACTGAATATTGCTAATTAGATGTTGTCCGCACAGATTTATTTTGATCATTTTAATAATCCTTTCGGGGTCGCGGGTGGTGCTTAAGCCTATCTCAGCGGTAAAAAAGTGATGGATGGATAGATTTTAATAATCCTATAATAATATCACAAATGTCTAATTATATTATGTTTGCAGATTGTAACTCTAGAGCAGGTCAAACATCCATCCATTTTCAAAACATTAGGATCACAGGAGAGCTGGAGCCTATCCCAACCGGGCGAGTTTATTGCAGGATGGAAATAATATTATCAAAACAAAGATCGGATCTCGGTTGCAAATATTTTACAGTTATTCTGAATTAAGGTCACCAGGAAGTTTTATCAGTAACAAATACAATTTAATAATAATCAAAGAAAACAAGATACAAAACACAGAAAAATAAAAAAAAATTTGAGCCATTTTGCACATTAAATATGCAAAAAAACTAAGTACATCAGTGCATGCTATTAGAAAAAAATATACTTTTTTTTATTATTTTAGCATTTGTGTGAAAGGTGACAAATGATTGTTTGTGTTATATCTGATAATTACCTATTTAATAACGAGGTCAATAATTTTTTCAGAACATGCAAGGGCCAATAAAAAACAAGCTGCGAGCCGAAAATGGCCTCCAAGTTGCACATTAAACACCACTGATTTAGACTATTAAAATCTATATATACAGTGGGGCAAAAAAGTATTTAGTCAGCCACTGATTGAGCAAGTTCTCCCACTTAAAATGATGACAGAGGTCTGTAATTTTCATCATAGGTACACTTCAACTGTGAGAGACAGAATGGGGGGAAAAAAAATCCAGGAATTCACATTGTAGGAATTTTAAAGAATTTATTTGTAAATTATGGTGGAAAATAAGTATTTGGTCAACCATTCAAAGCTCTCACTGATGGAAGAAGGCTTTGGCTCAAAATCTCACGATACATGGCCCCGTTACTTTTTTCCTTAATACGGATCAATCGTTCAGTCCCCTTAGCAGGAAAACAGCCCCAAAGCATGATGTTTCCACCCCCATGCTTCACAGTAGGTATAGTGTTCTTGGGATGCAACTCGGCATTCTTCTTCCTCCAAACACGACGAGTTCAGTTTATACCAAAAAACTCTATTTTGGTTTCATCTGACCACATGACATTATCCCAATCCTCTGCTGTATCATCCATGTATCCATTTTGGTATAAACTCAACTCGTCTTGTTTGGAGGAAAGAGGATACTGAGTTGCAACCCAAGAACACCACACCTACTGTGAAGCATGGGGGTGGAAACATCATGCTTTGGGGATGTTTTTCTGCTTAAGGGGACAGGACGATTGATCCGTGTTAAGGAAAGAATGAATGGGGCCATGTATCGTGAGATTTTGAGCCAAAACCTCCTTCCATCAGTGAGAGCTTTGAATAGTTGACCAAATACTTCTTTTCCATCATAATTTACAAATAAATTCTTTAAAATTCCTACAATGTGAATTCCTGGATTTTGTTTATTTTCACATTCTGTCTTTCACAGTTGAAGTGTACCTATGATGAAAATTACAGACCTCTGTCATCATTTTAAGTGGGAGAACTTGCACAATCGGTGGCTGGCTAAATAGTATTTTGCCCCACTGTATTTCATTATTTCACATTATTTTGAGTTAAATAAGTAGTTCATATTTATATGTGTGTTAGGGAATTTCAGCAGGGACAAACTCTTGCAGAATTCTCATCTCCAACTTTATCCCCCCTAAAAATTTTCCAATTAAACTCCCCCGCATTTTTCCTCAGACACTGCCTGTCTGTCTTTCCAGTGTTTTTGTTGTCTGTGTCTGCCAGCGAAGCAGAGCAGTCATTAATCACCAGTAAACGTGAGGGGAAGACACCTCTGGGAGGGAGAAGTTCTCTCATTTCTGCTCAGAAATTGCTTGCTGCCACAAGCACAATGAATATTACCAGATGCATTGCTACTCATTCCAGATCTGATACAAAGTCACTACATTGTAATACAAATGTACAATGCAGCCTTGTTTAACTTATTTTACAATGATCCACACACAAAGAAAGTGATGCAAATCATTTACCACCTAAGTGGAACTATTTATTTCTATAGAAAAAAGTTCATTTATTCCTAGCACACCCCTGACTAATTCAACTAATTCAAAACAAATAATGTTTTTTTTTGTCTTTAGCTCTTTTGGAAGAAAACAAAACGAAACATGATAAACCATCTATTTGAATTTTAAACCAATAAATAAGTGTTCACATTAGTCTTTTAAATTCAAAGGCTGTTATCAAAAAGTGTGTCAACAACAAATTGAAAATAGAACGACTTAGAATAAAAAAAAAGTTGATGTCAGGACCAACTCATTCTTCTTGTGAACAATTCTAAACAATTTATGGAGGAACTGTGACATTTAAAGACTAGTAAATTACAATTTACACGTAGTTTACTTGTAAATAGCACCAAATTAAAAGAACATTCCTTTCAATTTGAAGTCGCTTCTCCTGGCTATTCTAAGCAGAAGTTCCTAGAATCCATCCATCCATCCATTTTCTACCGTTTATTATTGGGGTGGCGGGGGGCGCTGGCGCCTATCTCAGCTACAATCGGGCGGAAGGCACCGTACACCCTGGACAAGTGGGCACCTCATCACAGGGCCAACACAGATAGACAGACAACATTCACACTCACATTCACTAATTAGAGACCGTTTATTGTTGCCAATCAACTTATCCCCAGGTGCATGTCTTTGGAAGTGGGAGGAAGCCTGAGTACCCGGAGGGAACCCACGCAGTCACGGGGAGAACATGCAAACTACACACAGAAAGATCCCGAGCCTGGGATTGAACCCAGGACTGCAGGACCTTCGTATTGTGAGGCAGACGCACTAACACCTCTGCCACCGTGAAGCCCAGTTCCTAGAATATACTCTGTATTTAAGTATGACATGATATGAATTCACCTGTGTTCTAAGAGGGGTCCATGCTTGAATTAGTTTGGTTTAGTCACGTTTGCCCTTCGTCACCAATTCTGTTCATAACTTTTATGGACATGATCTCTAGGCGCAGTCAGGGCGTTGAGGGTATCTGGTTTGGTGGTTGTAGGATTAGGTCTCTGCTTTTTGCAGATGATGTGGTCCTGATGGCTTCATCTGGCCAAGATCTTCAGCTCTCACTGGATCGGTTTCGCAGCCGAGTGTGAAGCGACTGGGATGAAAATCAGCACCTCCAAGTCCGAGTCCATGGTTCTCGCCCGGAAAAGGGTGGAGTGCCATCTCCGGATTGGGGAGGAGATGTTGCCCCAAATGGAGGAGTTCAAGTACCTGGGAGTATTGTCCACGAGTGAGGGTTGAGTGGATTTTGAGATCGACAGGCGGATCCGGTGCGGCGCCTTCAGTAATGCGGATGCTGTATCGATCCGTTGTGGTGAAAAAGGAGCTGAGTCGGAAGGCAAAGCTCTCAATTTACTAGTCGATCTAAGTTCCCATCCTTACCTGTGGTCATGAGCTTTGGGTTATGACCGAATGGACAAGATCACGGGTCCAAGCGGCCGAAATGAGCTTCCTCCGCCGGGTGGCTGGGCTCTCCCTTAGAGATAGGGTGAGTTTGATTTATTGATTGAAACTTTTATTAGTAGATTGCCCAGTTCAATACATATTCCGTACAATTGGCCACTAAATGGTAACACCCGAATAAGTTTTTCACTTGTTTAAGTCGGGGTCCACGTAAATCAGTTCATGGTAAAGAAGAGAAGCCTATGCCATACAGGAGGAGCTCAAAGTAAAGCCGCTGCTCCTCCACATCGAGAGGAGCCAGATGAGGTGGTTCGGGCATCTGGTCAGGATGCCACCCGAGCGCCTCCTGAGGGAGGTGTTTAGGGCACGTCCGACCGGTGGGAGTCCACGGGGAAGACCAAGGACACGTTGGGAAGACTATGTCTCCTGGCTGGCCTGGGAACGCCTCAGGATCCCCCGGAAGGAGCTTGACAAAGTGGCTGGGGAGAGGGAAGTCTGGGCTTCCTTGCTTAGGCTGCTGCTCCCGCGACCCGAGCTTGGATAAGCAGAAGAAAATGAATGGATGGATAATCATGTTTGCGCAAAAAGCCCATGACCATGGGCATGACCAAATAGTTTTGTCTATATACAAAATTTCTAACACAAAATGAACAACACAATCAAACATGCAATTTACTGGTCAAGCATTTATTCCTACCATGTTTAACTTCGCAAACAAATTGTTGTTTCATTAGGCTTTTTTCTTTCAGCTGACGGTTGCTCTAACGTGGGATTAAGGGATCAAGGTGCTGAACGTAAAGGGTGGGTGAGATTGTCGAGGTTGTGCTCAGTCTTTATTTACCCGAGTTTAAAAAAATCAATGCCACTTCTACAGTAGAAAAAGCTTGACGATCGATTGAAGATTTCAGAAAGCTTTACCTTGATGTCTGTTTGGCAACAGAACTAACAGAATGAGAAAGCATCTTTTTATTGTGAAAAAAGATCCACACACTAGAAAAAAAACATGCTTTGTTAACATTATTTTATTTTATGACTTTCTTTCTCAATGTTTATGTTCTTCTGCTTCAGGTTGAAGACTGCCCATTACTCATACAAAAGAAAAGTGCAACAATTCCATCAGTGCTATTAGTCACAAAAAGGCACAGATATCTCACTGAGCTCTGACACGGTCCTCAGTTTAACAAGTTTTTTGTCGTGACTTTGTGAAGTCAACAATTTTCCCTGAGACACGTCGGGTTGCGAGCTCACGGGCCAGTCTGGGGGGGGGTCCCGACACCTGCCTGATTTGTTGCTGGCCTGTTCAAAGTGGAGGTGCTGCAGAGATGCGGGTGCGAGCTGCTGACACCGTGCTTGCCCCTGTAACTGGGTCGAGGCAGCGAGAAAAATAGTGGGAGGCCGGCAGTCTGCAAGTCACTCAGTTCTGGACTCGATGACAGAACGGGCCCATTAGGGCAGAGAGGGACTTCACAGGCCATTAGGGCAGGCAGCACATGGCACATAGGCCAGGGAGGGATGGCAGAATTCCAAAAAGGCAGAAGAGGTTATAAGACAAAAGAAAAGCTAGGCCAGGTCTCCTTTAAAACCAGTATTGGCCACACAACTAATTGTCTTCTTTGAAAATATTTTTGGTAGTCTGACAGAGAAAACCGAAGAAAAAAAAACCCATCAGCCTCAAGTCTCAATGGGAAGACCAAAGTGAAGCAAACAAATAAACAATAAGGGAAGTAAAATGATCTGTGCACCATCCACTTCCCAGAGCTGTCTTCTTGTTGAAGCCTCGGGATCTCAGTATGGCCCTGCCTGCCCTTTAGTCATCATTAAAGCCAGACACAGGCCCAACAGAGGCATCAACACGCATCACTTCCTTGTTGCTCTCACCACCAGTCCACCAGCCCCTGACGGACCCATTTACTACACAGAGTGGACTCTGTTTCAACGCACGCTATTTTCGCCCAGCGTTCCCTTTGATACCCTTTCAATCCACACCACACAATTCTTGTTACATCTGACTTAGCCGGTCTATGGCAGGCTGCCCATTCTATCTAATGAGCCCAGCTGTCTGAGGTCTTACATCTGCATAGGATCTCCTATTCTCTCTCCTTTTTAAATGAATCGTGTTGCTTACTTCACACCAAGGGGAAGAAGCAAAACCTTTGTTGAAAAACAAAGTGCAGACTCCAATAGGAACAGAATAAAAACAGTATGGGTGGCATCGTTTGCAAGCTTTAAGAAAGAAAAGAGATGAAATGGAGGGACTTTGTACACAGTGAGAGAAAAGTTGATAGCAAAACATTCCAGATGGTAAGAAGTAAAGAAAAGCGGGAGATAGAAATGAAAAAACTGTCTAACAGAATGATGTCGTTTTGAAGAATTACACCGCAAGCATCCAGCTTTGCTCCGAGAGAGAGACACATCTTACAATCTTTAAAGCCTGTGTCTCTTAAACACATACAGCACATAGCGTATTTGTATTCAGATTTTAGTTCCCTGCAAATCAGTACACTTTTCAAAACCTGCTTTACCAAGACAAAATATGCTGAGCCACACTTTAAATGCAGAAAGACCGATTTTTTGTAAAAATAAAAATAAAAAAAAAATAACCATGAGCTGTTACTTATTCATTATTGGGCTTCAAGCACTCCCTGGAGGGCCACCAAAAATATGTGGTTCTTAGCTGTGTTTCGTATGGGCCCCGCCGGCAATCATTTTAAATACACATTTCCAACACTTGTGGCAGTAATGACAATATTAAACAAACAGAAGAAGTTTGGAGCTAAAGTCATACAGAAGTTCCTGAATCATATTTTTGGGGGAAATGTTGCCTATTGTTTACAATCATTTTGAAGGACATGACAACAAATGCATTTAAAAAAAAATGCATTCTAACTGGTAAATAAAAGTCTGCTTGCAGCGAAGCCAAGTAAGGTTCTATATTCCATCCATAAAACCCAATTAAAATCAAGCAAAAACCGCAAAAAATATTCCATTTACACCTGACTTAAGTATTAATCAAGTAGTAGTTATGTCGTTACCACAAGTTTGCGTGACAATGTTGACATGATCGACTGATCAGCTGCTTTCTCGTTTCCTTGCTCATCAAATTTAATTCTAGATCATGAATCATGCCTTTTACCTGCATAGTACAAAAACCAACGAGTATAACGACAAGTTGGTACACTTTGACAGTCCATTTAGACCTGGTAATTGCAAGAACGACACGAAAAAACGCTTGGTTTCATCCTCCATTACTTCGCGAAGATTATGAGTCATCTAAATAGGAATATATCAACATCCGAGCAATCGGCTTCCGAATAACAGCAGACCTTGCACAGTAAGTGATGTTCAATTTTTCTTGTTGGCTCTCATAAAGTATGCAGTGAGAAAAAATCAGTGATGAAGAAAAAGGAAAGCAAATGTAATGCATTTTTTAAAATTAATGCACAGCTTATGCTTAAATGTTGGATGTTTTTTTAAGGCTCCATCGTAAGCAGACTTTTGATTGCATTTATTTAATATTAAGAATGATTTTTTTTTTTATTGATCCGTCATCTTGTCTTTCATAATGATTGTGAACCATAGGCAAAATTCCAAAAACATTAAAGTTCCCCTTTGAGTGCAAACATTTTGACATAAGTGGTGAAGCTGTATTTTCATTTGAAACATTTTAATTTTATGGACAGTTTATTTATGAATTACATATATTATCATTTAGTTAGAATTGATTTATTTTGGCACTCCATAATTGTCAATTTATTTTCCATCAGTTTTTCTAAGTCCCTTTTTTGCATTATATATGATCAGTATTTGTTGGATTTTTTAATAAGCCTGATCTAAGACTTAATAATAATATTTTTGATTAACACATGCTTTCATATTATTTGACAATGTTTATCCAGTTAAACTGTAAGTTGGTTAGATTGTAATATATATATATATATATATATATATATATATATATATATATATATATATATATATATATATATATATATACAGTATATATATATATAATTAAGTCAGTGTTGTTATTTGAGTGGGCCTCAGGGCTCTTCTACAGTGGAAACATTTGGCCCTGACGGGAACAAGATGAAGAACACCAAAATTGAAATTTCAAAATAAATCAGCAGTGTAAAACTTACGCTGACAAGCATCTGAGGGAACGGTCCTCGAGAATTTTCAGCAACATTGATCGGTGGTATCACCCAGTCCCTCTTTTGCCTTCGTAGACCCTTGGAGCTATTCCGGTTGCCCCCTGAAAACATGATGATAGGAGGCGAAGCTTGGTATGTTTCCTTCTTCTCTGTCCTCCCAGCAACCTTCTCCTCTTCGGTTGTGACCTTAAAGGCAAGAACAAGATTATTAGATTGGTTTGCTAATAGTGTGGTGCTTTTAGTTTCCAAGCAGTGACTACGAGGACAACACACATAATAATAGAACACATTTGTTTATTACAGTGGTTCTCAAATGGGGGTACACGTACCCCTGGGGGTACTTGAAGGTATGCCAAGGGGTACGTGAGATTTTTATAAAAATATTCTAAAAATAGCAACAATTCAAAAATCCTTTATAGATATATTTGTCATGATTATTTGGTGTCGAACCCCAAGATGCAGAGATGGAGGCAGGCATGGAGTGAGCAAACATGATTTTAATATAAATAATAAGACAAAACCAAACAAAGGGTTCAAACCAAAAGCGCGCACGTGGGTGGATAAAAAACAAAAGGCCTTTAGCATATAAGCTAACAAGAAACAAAAAGGAACTTTAGCATATTAGCTAGAGGATAACAAACAGAAAAAACTGGAAATAGCTATGGCTAACAAAAACAGCTTACCGCTACGACGACCAGGACAAGATGTAGCACGACAGGTAATAGCTGAAATCAAAACGACACGACAAGAGCGACATGTGGCAGAGACACAAGAGTGACAATGCAATACAATGATCCAGCAACTGACACAAGACGAAGAGGGTACAAATAGGAGCGGGCTGATTGGCAACGGGTGTGACCATGAACCAATCAGCCGCAGCTGAGGAGGAACACAGCACTCAGGGAACAAGACAGGAAGCTGACAAAATAAGAGCACTAGACAGGAACTAAGGACAGGAAATACCAAACACACTGAGGAGGAACACAGCACTCAGGGAACAAGACAGGAAGCTGACAAATTAAGAGCACTTGAAGGGAACTAAGACAGGAAATACTAAACACAGAAAACAGACAAATGACGAGGAAAAAACTAAAACATAGACAAACTGTTAGGGGCAAGCCTGACAATATTTATTGAATAATACTTCAACAAAATATGAATGTAAGTTCATAAACTGTGAAAAGAAATGCATAAATGCAATATTCAGTGTTGACAACTAGATTTGTGGACATGTTCCATAAATATTGATGTTAAAGATTTCTTTTTTTGTGAAGAAATGTTTAGAATTAAGTTCATGAATCCAGATGGATCTTTACTACAATCTCCAAAGAGGGCACTTTAAGTTAAATGATAAAATGATAAATGGGTTGTACTTGTATAGCGCGTTTCTACCTTCAAGGTACTCAAAGCGCTTTGACACTACTTCCACATTTACCCATTCACACACACATTCACACACTGATGGAGGGAGCTGCCATGCAAGGCGCTAACCAGCACCCATCAGGAGCAAGGGTGAAGTGTCTTGCTCAGGACACAACGGATGTGACGAGGTTGGTACTAGGTGGGATTTGAACCAGGGCCCCTCGGGTTGCGCACGGTCACTCTCCCACTGCGCCACGCCGTTGATGATTACTTTTATGTGTAGAAATCTTTGTTTATAATGGAATCACTTGTTGACTTTTCAACAAGTTTTTAGTTATTTTTATATCTTTTTTTCCAAATAGTTCAAGAAAGACCACTACAAATGATCAATATTTTGCACTGTTATACAATTTAATAAATCAGTAACTGATGACATAGTGCTGTATTTTACTTCTTTATCTTTTTTTTTCCAACCAAAAATGCTTTGCTCTGATTAGCGGGTACTTGAATTAAAAAATATTTCACAGGGGGTACATCACTGAAAAAAGGTTGAGAACCACTGGTTTATTAAATTTGTATTTGATCCATATTAGAGTGATGAACATTCGTTTGTTCAAGTACTGTAGAACAATGCAATACAAGTAAACTTTAAATACCAGTGACTCTCTAAGTTATTCCTTGATTAATCAATCTGTTTTTGAATTTTATACATGGTCAACATTCATTATTTTAATTCACAATATTTACAATGATATACTGTATTTACAGGCATTGTATTATACCAATAGATGACAACATTGTCAGTATGACATCTACAATTCAGGAACCCCCACAAAGCTTGCTTTGCAACTTCCATTCATCTATTTTCTACGGCTTTGATTAATTGATTGATTGATTGATAATTTTATTAGTAGATTGCAGAGTTCAGTACATATTCAGTAGAAATGACCACTAAATGGTAACACCCGAATAAGTTTTTCAACTTGTTTAAGTGGGGGTCCACGTTAAACAATTCATGGCTGACCCCTCTCAGGGTCGTGGGGTAGCTATAGCCTGTCCCCAACCCTGGAATCCAGGGCCTGAATCTGCAGTAAGTGTTCATCCATCCATTTCTACCGCTTATTCCCTTTGGGGTCGTGGGGGGCGCTGGTGCCTATCTCAGCTACAATCGGGTGGAAGGCAGTGTACACCCTGGACAATTTGCCACCTCATCGCAGGGCTAACACAGATAGACGGACAACATTCACACTCACATTCACACACTAGAGCCAATTTAGTGTTGCCAATCAACCTATCCCCAGGTGCATGTCTTTGGAAGTGGGAGGAAGCCGGAGTACCCGGAGGGAACCCATGCATTCACGGGGAGAACATGCAAACTCCACACAGAAAGATCCCGAGCCCGGGATTGAACCCTGACTACTCAGGAGCTTCGTATTGTGAGGCAGACGCACTAACCCTTCTACCACCGAGCAGCTCGCAGTAAGTGTCTAGCTTTGTAATTTGAACCATAAAGATGAGATATATTTTCAAAGTATGTATCCTCTGAACAGTTGTCAAAATGACAAAAGTTATTACATGTGGTTATGGAAATAAAGTGCACAATGATTGACATAATAGGTACAATAGTGTCTCTATCTCAATCTGCCATTTACAATACCGCCTAAAATATTGGCGTACCAGTCAGGACACTTCCCACGTTAGCACCAATAATAAGATGATGACTATGAATACTAATGATTGAAAAGCGAATCACCTCAGGAAGAACTTGCAGTGTGACAGTTTCCTTGCTAATATAAAGGGTCTCTTTCCTAGTTGGGATACGATGCATCAACTCTTCACAATGCTAAAGGATAGGGGTCACCACATTTTTTTACTTGTCTTGTCCCCTTCTTATACCCACAATTTTCCCCCTTTTGTTTTTGTGTTTTTTTTCATCCCCTCACTGCGCCAAACACTAAGTATATCCAAACATTCGTTACAGTTAAAGGCCTACTGAAACCCACTACTACCCACCACGCAGTCTGATAGTTTATATATCAATGATGAAATATTAACATTGCAACACATGCCAATACGGCCTTTTTAGTTTACTAAATTACAATTTAAAATTTCCCGCAGTGTTTCTTGTTGAAAACGTCGCGGAATGATGACGCTTATGTTGACGCGTGCTTGTGATGTTATTGGTTGGAGCGGACATTTCAGCTCACGGCTAAAAGTCGTCTCTTTTCATCGCATAATAACACAGTATTTTGGACCCTTAGCCCTGTTTTGGTTCAACTCTTATCTTACTGATCCACTCTGCTGCTGTGTTGGATCCGCTTTGGACTGGACTCTCGCGGCTGTGTTGGATCCACTCAGGACTGAACTTTTCACAGTATCATGTTAGACAAGCTCGACATCCATTGCTTTCGGTCCCCTAGAGGGTGGAGTTTGCCCACATTTGTGGTCCTCTCCAAGGTTCTCATAGTCCTCATTGTCACCGACGTCCCACTGGATGTGAGTTTTCCTTGCCCTTATGTGGGCCTTACCGAGGATGTCGTAGTGGTTTGTGTTGTGGTTTGTGCAGCCCTTTGAGACACTAGTGATTTGGGGCTATATAAATTAACATTGATTGATTGATTGACATATGTGTTGCTGAATCTTTTGTAATTTGTTCAATTAATAATGGAGACTATAAAGAACAATGCTGCTGGTGGAAAGCGGTGGATTGCAGCTGCCTTTAGCAACCAAAACACAACCGGTGTTTCTTTGTTTGTTGTGAAGCTTAAACACAGAGCGGTCAAGCGAACATGTTTCTCTACCACTTGTCAACCAATTGTGATATTTAGTTGGCTCTTACCGGAGACTTCAGTGGATTATGCGACCTCCTCCTGCAGCTATCAAAAAGGCAGCTGTGATCTTGGCTCCTCCATTGGCTTCTCTCAGAGACACTGGCGTTCACCGCAGCCCTCCGACTTTCAGGTATGACTTTCTAATCTCACTAAAACACTATTAACACAATAAGCAGATAAGGGATTTTCCAGAATTATCCTGGTAAATGTGTCTAATAACATCTGAAACGCTCCCACTGCCGCCGCCTGGATCCGTCGTCTTTTCTTTTTTTTTTTAAGTGCTTCACTCTTACTTTTCTCATCCACGAATCTTTCATCCTCGCACAAATTAATGGGGAAATCATCGCTTTCTCTGTCCGAATTGCTCTTACTGCTGGTGGCTCACATTATAAACAATGTTCAGATGTGAGGAGCACCACAACCCATGAAGTCACGCGCACATCGTCTGCTACTTCCGGTACAGGCAAGGCTTTTTTACTAGCGACCAAAAGTTGCAAACTTTATCGTGGATGTTCTCTACTAGATCCTTTCAGCAAAAATATGGCAATATCGCGAAATGATCAAGTATGACACATAGAATGGACCTGCTATCCCCATTTGAATAAGAAAATCTCATTTCAGTAGGTCTTTAAGTACGAATAAGGCAACAAAAGAAGTATCACACATTTCTTTTTTGTTAACTAAATCTGTACAGCAAATACGGGCATGATTTCCCTGAGCGGCTGGACAGGACAGATTTCGAAAAAAATAAATAAATCCACCCCCCAGGCCATAAATTGGGGATCCCTGTTGTAGGAGAACGTTATTAGTGTACCTCAAGGCTAAATTCCATGACAATATGTCCTAATGCTCCATTTCTGTCCAAGTTTCATTGGGTATATATTGGCTTGTGTTCTGCTTAGTGCAACAGAGATACTCAGAGGCTGCATTATAGATGACGGGCCAAAGGTTGTATCAGATTGGTAATACCGGAGACGTGTTATGCAGCTATTTTATCAACACATCTCAGGGATTCAAGGCAACACAAACATGTCAAGAATCTAGGCACGACCATCACTGCTGAAGCAGTGCATCACTTGTGCTCCCCGTCTCAATCACACTCCCCTGAGCTACCCCTTGCTCATATGCTCCCAAGTGTCTTCCGCTTGCAGTGATATTGTTTTTTTCTCCCAGTCAGTGGGTCCTGACAGCTTGTCTCAATAACATGTATTCCTGAAGCACTGTACTGTCAAATAACAAAATAAAAATAAACAGCATCAGTTTACAGGGACATGGCAGCTAGTAAGCAGTTCGTCTATTTGTGAAATAATATTGAGAATTGTAATCTGTGTCTGACAATGGTTTGCATTCATCCATCCATCCACTTTCTACCGCTTATTCCCTTTGGGGTCACGGGGGGCGCTGGTGCCTCTCTCAGCTACAATCAAGCGGAAGGCGGTGTACACCCTGGACAAGTCGCCACCTAATCACAGGGCCTGGTTTGCATTCAGATTAGTACATTCAATGACAATAACCTTTCTCCTTTCACTTGCAATGAAACATTTGTAAAACCACTTAATACTCAAAGGAATTTGGTAAATATAGTTTTGACAAGAACAAGAAAGTTTGATCATATTACGCCTATACTGGCTCACCTGCACTGGCTTCCTGTGCACTTAAGATGTGACTCTAGGGTTTTACTACTTACATATAAAATACTACACGGTCTAGCTCCAGCCTATTTTGCTGATTGTACTGTACCATATGTCCCGGCAAGAAATCTGCGTTCAAAGAACTCTGGCCTATTAGTGATTCCCAGAGCCCCAAAAAAGTCTACGGGCTATGGAGCGTTTTCTATTCGGGCTCCAGTACTCTGGTAACAGTTAGAGATGCGACCTCAGTAGAAGCATCTTAAAACTCATTTGTATATTCTAGCCTTTAAACAGACCCCCCCCCTTCTGCTGTTTCTTTTCTGCTCTGCTCCACGAAAGAAAGGGCAGGGTACGGATTCGGGGACCACAGATGACGCGCTAGCTGTCCAAAGAAGGGACCCTGGGTGGACCACTCATTTGTGCATCAGTTGGGGACGTCTCTGCGCTGCTGACCTGTCTCCGCTCAAGATGATCCCCTGCTGGCCCCACTATGGACTGGACTCTCACACTATTAGGTTAGATACACTATGGACTGGATTCTTACACTATTATGCTAGATCCACTTGGCGTCCAGGGAGAGAAGGGGTCCCCACGTCTGCAGTCCCCTCCAAGGTTTTTAATTGTAGCCCATTGGGTTGAGTTTTTTTCTTGATCTGATGTGGGATCTGAACCGAGGATGTCGTTGTGGCTTGTGCAGCCCTTTGAGACACTTTTGATTTTAGATTAGATTAGATACTACTTTATTTATTCCATCAGGAGAGTTCCTTCAGGAAAATTAAAATTTTCAGCACAATCCCATTGAAGATCAGACAAACATTACTGGGAGACAGAACAGGATCGCTGACGGGTCTGCTGTCTTCCAGCGCCCCTTACAAAAAAGATGAGATACAGGTAAACAAGTTGGGGGGGGGATAGGAGTACGGGAATGGGAGAAAAAAATAGAAGATTAAAATAAAATAAAAAAAATTGGTCTTAGCCTGGGCCCTGGAGAGGGGGTGCAGACTGAGGCCAAGGGAAAAAAAAAACTCAACTCATAGCCATAGTACACATCCCTCTTACATGTGTGTAAGAGGGAAACATCAAACATCAAATAACACAGAGGACATTAAAGCAGCAGATACAACCAGACACTTCTACACACAGCTATGAATAAAAACTAAAAGAAACATATCCACTGTGGTGGCCTCTGCGGTGTTCCACGCCATTGTCCGCTGGGGTGGAGGGAGCATGGCCAGAGACAGGAGCAGACCCAACAAAGCAACCAAGACAGCCGACTCCACTCTCGGCCAGTGTCCAGTCCGCATGGATGAGCGGTTTAGGGCTATATAAGTCAACTTTGATTGATTGATTGATTGATTGATTGATAGTTAGAGATGAGAACACCGAAAGCTACGACTACGCTCCAACCAACCACTTTGTGATATTCTATGTCCTAGCTGTTGTTAATAGAGATGTCCCGTAATATTGGCGATTTTTTCATAAAATTTAGATATGGAATATCTTCTACCGAAATTGGTGTCGAATAAGGTGGAATCAATTCCAAGTTTTGCTTTTGGATTGTAAATATGTAATTTACAATCACTGTAAAGCTCTGGTTATGCGAGGGCCAGTAGGCTGTCTTCCTTTAAAGGCCTACTGAAACCCACTATTACCGACTACGCAGTCTGATAGTTTATGTATCGCTGATGAAATATTAACATTGCAACAAATGCCAATACGGCCGATTTAGTTTACTAAATTGCAATTTTAAATTTCCCGCAGAGTTTCTTGTTAAAAACGTTACGGAATGATGACGCATATGATGATGCGTGTTTGTGACGTTATTGGTTGGATGGGACATTTTAGCTTAGCACCACTCATTGCTAAAAGTCATCTCTTTTCATCGCATAATAACAGTAATTTGGACATCTGTGTTGCTGAATCTTTTGCAATTTGTTCAATTAATAATGGAGACTATAAATAAGAATGCTGTTGGTGGAAAGCGGTGGATTGCAGCCGCCTTTAGCCCGAGACACAGCCGGTGTTTCCTTGTTTTTGTTCGCTGAACATGTTTCTCTATGTCAACCAGCTAGTTTTTGGATGGGAAAATTGTCAGCTTTTACCGGAGACTTCAGTGGATTATGGGACCTTCTCCTGTAGCTGTCAAAAAGGCAGCTGTGATCTTGGCTCCTCATCGGCTTCTCTCTGAGACACTGGCGTTCACCGCAGCCATCCGACTTTCAGGTATGCCTTTACTCATCTAATCTCATTAAAATACTATTAACACAATAAGCAGATAAGGGCTTTTTCAGAATTATCCTAGTAAATGTGTCTAATCACGTCTGAAACACTACCACTGCCGCCGCCCGGAGCCGTCGCTTTTTATTTTTCCTTTTTCTAGTGCCTCACTCTAACTTTACTCATCCACGTATCTTTCATCTTCGCTCAAATTAATGGGGACATTGTCGCTGTCTCAGTCTCAAAACATCCTGCTACTTCCGGTAAAGGCAAGGCTTTTTTATTAGCGACCAAAAGTTGCGAACTTTATCCTCAATGTTCTTTATTAAATCCTTTCAGCAAAAATATGGCAATATCGCGAAATGATCAAGTATGACACATAGAATGGACCTGCTATCACCGTTTAAATAAGAACATTTCATTTCAGTAGGCCTTTAATACTTAAAATCCAATACTAATTCAATTATATTTTATTTCATTTGGGAGGGACATTGCATGTCAATAAACATTTATCTACCTTCCATCCATCCATTCTCCACCGCTTATTCCCTTTGGGGTCGCGAGGGGCGCAGGTGCCTATCTCAGCTATAATCGGGCGGAAGGCAAGGTACACCCTGGACAAGTCGCCACCTCATCGCAGCATTTATCAACTTTTTGCAAAGAAATGTAAACACACCAGATTCTAGCAAAGACTAATTTCCATCTGTGGTCCCCACACAAGCACGCAGACAGGGTAAAACTTAGCTTGACAGATATTAATGAGTACATTTCTGGTTTGTCATCACACATCAGAAATAATCACTTGGAGTCATATGCAGCGTTTATGCAGCAAATTAATGGTAAAAAGCTTCAGCGGAACTGAAGAAACCTGCCCAGCTGTATCCAGTTAATAATTTCCCTCACTGATGTTAGTCCCAAGTTTATTATTTAGCACTTTAGGTTATTCTTAAATGGATGATCGTGCCACACAGAAATGGGAAGCTTCAAAATTGTTAGTCACCAACTTTGTTTAAAGGGGAACATTATCACCAGACCTATGCAAGCGTCAATATATACCTTGATGGTGCAGAAAAAAGACCATATATTTTTTGAACCGATTTCCGAACTCTAAATGGGTGAATTTTGGCGAATTAAACGCCTTTTTGTTTATCGCTCTCGAAGCGATGACGTCAGAACGTGACGTCACATAGCTAATAAAGCCGACATTTTCTCAAACTCATTACAAACACCGGGTCTCAGCTCTGTTATTTTCATTTTTTTCGACTGTTTTCCGTACCTCTGAGACATCATGCCCCGTCGGTGTGGTGTCGGAGGGTGTGAAATAACAGACAGACAGGGCTTTGCTGCCCCTATCACACACACACACACACACACACACACACACACACACACACACACACACACACACACACACAATCACACTCACACGCACTCACACGCACTCACACGCACACACACGCACTCACACGCACACACACGCAAAGCAAAATGAGCTAACGTTACGCTAAAAGCTAATTAGCCTTCACCTCAAGCCAGACCTGCATTTTAAGTTTCTCGAAGGTCATCGGGCTCATAGTGATGCTTGTAGTAGTTGTGACTGGAAAGTGTTTTTTATAATTTGGGGATAGTACGATGTCCGCTGCTAAACACATATCTGCTCGACGCTGAAGCATTGACAACATGCGTTCTGAATACGCACTGCTGATTGGCCGTTACATCGCTCTGAATACGCACTGCTGATTGGCTTTGTATGTAACCAATCAGATGGTTGTGTGGGCGGGACAATGCTGGGTGCTCAGACAGAGGCAGAAAGCAGAGCAGCTTGTTAAGACTTTAGTTTACAAACTTGTTCGATACACCTCTGAACCGGACCGAAACCCCCGTACGGTAACGGTTCAATACAAATACACGTACCGTTACACCCCTATTATTTATTATTATTATTGTCTATTGTGAGCGAACTGTGGTGCTGAATTTCTCCCAGGGATCAATAAAGTACTTTCTATACTATCTATTCTCTGTTCTATGTGACCAGACATACTGTATATAGGTATCGGTTAATTTTGTTGTTGGATATGAAGTGCTGGGCAGTCTTGCCATGATAGATATATCGGAAAAAGGTAAGAAAGCCAATATAGTGTCAGGCTTTCCCCTGACAGTTTGTCTATGTTTTAGTTTTTTCCTCTGCATTTGTCTGTTTCCTCTGTGTTTAGTATCTCCTGTCTTTAGTTCCTGTCTACTGCTCTTATTTTGTCAGCTTCCTGTCTTGTTCCCTGAGTGCTGTGTTCCTCCTCAGCTGCGGCTGATTGGCACCTGGCCACACCTTTTGCCAATCAGCCTGCTCCTATTTGTACCTGCTTTGTCTTGTGTCAGTTGCTGGATCATTGTATTGTCGTTGCCACATATCACTCTTGTCGTGCTACCTGTCGTGTCGTTTTGTTACAGCTACTACCTGTCATGCTACATTTTGTCTTGGTCGTCATAGCGGTAAGCTGTTTCTGTTAGCATTAGTTATTTCCAGTTTTTCTGTTTGCTATCCACTGGCTTCCATGCTAAAGTTCCTTTTTGTTTTCTAGCTTCCAGTGCTAGCTCCCTTAGTTTGTTATTCCGCCCACGTGCGTGGTTTTTGTTTGTTCTTGTTTAGTTTTAATTATATCATGTTTTCATATTCTACGCCTGCCTCCGTCTCTGCATCTTGGGGTTCAACAACAAATACATCTGACATATAGAGCTTCTCTAATCGTCATTATTCCCTGAATATCCCATCTGTATTATTTGGTGCTATCTATATAATCAATGGCTTTGCACACTATTAAGTAAAACACATTTAAATAGAGTTTTGATCAAGTCCACATTTTGTGTACTGCACACAATTCATGTGAATCCATAAGAAAGGTGTTAATTATTCATCTTCCTTTTCACTTTAGAATGAGACATTTGAGGCTTTTAAACAAAATTTCGTCCTCGGAAGATGACTTTTAAGAGTAAATATAAAACAAGTAATGAAGAGGCAAGCTGGGGGAAGGGTAATGGTTTTTGGCATGTACTGAAAGTCGGAGTCAACTAAAGTGTTTTCGTCAGCTTTGTTTGTTCTCTCTTGGTCAATGTCTCTCTGAGGTGTTGTATCTGCCAGCTCTGCCAACAATTTCAAAGCTGACTTCATTACAAGGACGCGTGAGACAAAAGATTTTAAGGCTGTTTCAAGATGCGTCAAGTAATTGTCCATATGTTACGTGTTTGTATGAGTGGGTGGTTTGCGACCACCATTAGATAACAGGCGGTAGAAAAATGGATGGATGGATAATGTGCCCTTTGAGAGACATGTTAAAGTTATAATAATTATGCTAAAACAATCACAGTCAAAATCTTGACTACAAACCTCTCTAATGCTAATATTTAACTGAGAAAACATCCATCCATCCATCCATCCATTTTCTACCATTAGTCCCTTTTGGGGTTGCTGGAGCCTATCTCAGCTTCATTCAGGTGGAAAGCAGGGTACACCCTGGACATGTTGCCACCTCATCGCAGTAACTGAGAAAACAAAACATTATATTGTTTTCGTGAGCTAATTACTGGGGGCGGCATGGCGTAGTGGGTAGAGCGGCCGTGCCAGAAACTTGAGGGTTGCAGGTTCGCTCCCCGCCTATTGACATCCAAATCGCTGCCGTTGTGTCCTTGGGCAGGACACTTCACCCTTGCCCCCGGTGCCGCTCACACTGGTGAATGAATGATAGGTGGTGGTCGGAGGGGCCGTAGGCGCAAACTGGCAGCCACGCTTCCGTCAGTCTACCCCAGGGTAGCTGTGGCTACAGATGTAGCTTACCACCACCAGGTGTGAATGAATGATGGGTTCCCACTTCTCTGTGAGCGCTTTGAGTATCTAATAATAGAAAGTGCGATATAAATCTAATCCATCATTATTATTATTATTACTGTGATTTTGGTGCTGGGTAAGAAACATAATCCCTGATCCACCCATCTAATTTTTACAGCTTATGTGGTCCGATTTAACTTTTACAAAAGTTAAATAGTCAGTTAACTTTTCTGAGAAACAGCATTTTCCAAACTGATATAAACATGTCTACTGTAGAGGACACTGCTTCTCAGAAAGTAATGGTTGAAAGACAAATAAATGAACATTATTGTGTTACACGGGATGTTTACATGGTCACTTAAACACACTCAACTTTAAGTTTTTTTTAAATATTGGATGTTTCTGCACAATTTGTTGTGCTTAAAATACTTGTTTGTAGAATGATTAGGACACAATACACCAGAATACGGACATGGGAGGAGTTCGGGAAAGCCATGGAAAACAACTTCGAGACTGCTTCGAAATGATTCTGGACCACCATCAGCCGCCTCAGGAAGGGAAAGGAGTGCACTGTCAACACCGAGTATGGTGGGGATGGTGTTTTGCTGACCTCGACTGCGGATGTTGTGGATCGGTGGAGGGAATACTTCGAAGACCTCCTCAATCCCACCGCTACGTCTTCCTATGAGGAAGCAGTGCCTGGAGAATCTGTGGTGGGCTCTCCTATTTCTGGGGCTGAGGTTGCCGAGGTAGTTAAAAAGCTCCTTGGTGGCAAGGCCCCGAGGGTGGATGAGATCCGCCCGGAGTTCCTTAAGGCTCTGGATGTTGTGGGGCTGTCTTGGTTGACAAGACTCTGCAACATCGCGGGGACATCAGGGGCGGTATCTCTGGATTGCTAGACTGGGGTGGTGGTTCTTCTCTTTAAGAAGAGGAACATGAAGGTGTTTTCCAACTATCATGGGATCAAACTCCTCAGCCTTCCCAGTAAGGTCTATTCAGGTGTACTGGAGAGGAGGCTGCGCCGGAGAGCAGAACCTCGGATTCTGGAGGAACAGTGTGGTTTTCGTCGTGATCGTTGAACTATCAACCAGCTCTATACTCTCGGCAGGGTCCTTGAGGGTGCATGGGAGTTTGCCCAACCAGTCTACATGTACTTTGTGGAGAAGGCATTCGACCTGTGGGGAGTGCCCAGAGAGTATGGGGTAACGGACTGTCTGATTGTGGCGGTCCGCTCCCTGTACGATCAGTGTGAGAGCTTGGTCCGCATCACCGGCAGTAAGTCGGACACGTTTCCAGAAGGGGCTGGACTCTGCCAAGGCTGCCCTTTGTCACCGATTCTGTTCATAACTTTTATGGACAGAATTTCTAGGCACAGTCAGGGCATTGAGGGGATCTGGTTTGGTGGCTGCAGGATTAGGTCTCTGCTTTTTGCAGATGATGTGGTCCTGATGGCTTTATCTGGCCAAGATCTTCAGCTCACACTGGATTGGTACGCAGTCGAGTGTGGAGCGACACATGGTTCTCACCCGGAAAAGGGTGGAGTGCCATATCCGGGCTGGGGAGTAGATTTTGCCCTCAGTGGAGAAGTTCAAGTACCTCGGAGTTTTGTTCACGAGTGGGGGAAGAGTGAATCGTGAGATCGACAGGCGGATCGGTGCGGCGTCTTCAGTAATGCGGACGCTGTATCGATCCCTTGTGGTGAAGAAGGAGCTGAGCCGGAAAGCAAAGCTCTCAATTTACCGGTCTACTTTCCCATCCTCACCTATGGTCATTAGGTTTGGGTTATGACCGAAAGGATAAGACCACGGGTACAAGCGGCCGAAATGAGTTTCCTCCGCTGGGTGGCGGGGCTCTCCCTTAGAGATAGGGTGAGAAGCTCTGTCATCCGGGTGGAGCTCAAAGTAAAGCCGCTGCTCCTCCACATCGAGAGGAGCCAGATATGAGGTGGTTCAGGCATCTGGTCAGGATGCCACCCAAACGCCTCTCTAGGGAGGTGTTTAGGGCACGTCCGACTGGTAGAAGGCCACGGGGAAGACCCAGGACACGTTGGGAAGAGTATGTCTCCCGGCTGGCCTGGGAACACCTGGGAATCCCCCGGGAGGAGCTGGACGAAGTGGCTGGGGAGAGGAAAGTCTGGGCTTCCCTGCTTAGGCTGCTGCACCTGGAAAAAGATGGATGGATGGATGGATGGACACCAGAATATTGTACCTTGGCCTTAATACCATGATAATATCTTACCGTGAGATGGGTATTGATTTGTATATTGTTGCATGGATGATTTGTTTAAAGAGTGAAATAAACGCAAGCCTGCTTCAGTAGAGCGAACATGAGAGCGGGTGGTCTCTTGGTAATGTAGCTTTGGCTGCCGATGATGTGGCCTGTGTCTGCATGTGGGGAGTGGGGACATTGGAGTGTGGCTAAAGAAAGATAGCACAAAGAAAAACAACGAGAAAGTGAACAAGAGAGAAGGGTTTGTGATCCTTTATTTTTCTTGTTCTTGTTTCTATTATTACAAAATCTTTTTGCTTGATTTTTGTTTAGGTTTACAAACTCAGGGGAGTAAGTCTCTGGATACAGGAAGGCTGCGAGAGCAAAACCTAAATAATTTAAATGGCAGCCAATAGTAGATTTTGTTTTTGTTTAGTTTGTGTGCATTCGCCGCTTTAATGTTAAAGTGCCAATGAAAGTCACACACACACAAGGTGTGGTGAAATTCTCCTCTGCATTTGACCCATCCCCATGTTCACCCCCCGGGAGGTGAGGGCAGCAATGAACAGCAGCAGTAGCCACGCTCGGGGAATCATTTTGGTGTTTTAACCCCCAATCCCAACCCTTGATGCTGAGTGCCAAGCAGGGAGGAAATGGGTCCAATTTTTATAGTCTTTGGTGTGACTTGGCCGGGATTTTAACTCACGACCTACCGATCTCAAGCCACACAGTAGATGCCACTGATCCGCTGCGTTTTAAAAATTGTATGTAGCATTCATTATGGCAAATACATCATCTGATTTACAACAGCACTAGCAAATTCTAAATGCAATTGATATGTTTTATAAAAATTTGTTATTGTGTTTATTTTAAACGCTCATTTTAAAACCTTTACAGTTCTCTATGACTTATTGTCAAAGTATTGGATCGGAACTCAAAATCGGATCGGATCTGATGCCAAAAATTCTGATCAGGAATGAAGGCCAAAAATTTTAAACAGGACATCCCTAAATAAAACTCTCTCTCACTCACTCACTCATTCACTCACTCACTCACTCACTCACTCACTCACTCACTCTTTCTCTATCTATATATATTACTATACAAATACATATACATACACACACATATACACGATATATACACACAAATATATGCATATACATATATACATTTGCATGTATATGTACTGTATATACTGTATATATACGAATTTTTGGGTGTCCCACGATTCGATTCAATATCGATTCGATTATTTATCGATTTTATCGATTCAACGCGATTCTCGATTCAAAAACGATATTTTTCCGATTCAAAACGATTATGTATTCATTCAATACATAGGATTTCAGCAGGATCTACCCCAGTCTGCTGACATGCTGGCAGAGTAGTAGATTTTTTTTTTAAAAAGCTTTTATAATTCAAAAGGACAATGTTGTATCAACTGATTGCAATAATGTAAATTTGTTTTTAACTATTAAACAAACCAAAAATAGAACTTATTTTAGTGTAAGCCACTGTGACACTATTGCTTTTTGTTGTTGTTTCTTTCGTAAATGTCTAATGATAAAGTCAATGAGGGATTTTTAATCACTGCTATGCTGAAATTATAACTAATATTGATACTTTTGTTGATAATCATTTTTTTTCACTGCTTTTGGTTTGTTCTGTGTCGTGTTTGTGTCTTCTCTCAATTGCTCTGTTTATTGCAGTTCTGAGTGTTGCTGGGTCAGGTTTGGTTTAGGAATTGGATTGCATTGTTATGGTATTGTTGTGTATTGTTTTGTTGGATTGATGAAAAAAAAAAGATAAAAAAAAAAAAAAGAATCGATTCTGAATCGCACAACGTGAGAATCGCGATTCGTATTCGAATAGATTTTTTCCCACACCCTTAATGTATATGTACATATAAATGTATACATACATAGATTCACATGCAAAAGTGCATCATAAAGTATTGAGCAAAGGCTGTGAATACGTATGTACTGTACATGGGATTTTTTTTATTTTTGATAAATTTGCATTCATTTTTTTAATCCCAAAAAAATCTCACATGGACATTATGGGGTATTGTCTGTAGAATTTTGAGAACAAAAATGTATTTATTCCATTTTGGAATACGGGTGTAACATAAGAAAATATGGAAAAAGTGAAGCTCTGTGAATACTTTGTGAAAGAACTTCACACAAAGAGCCCCCAGCCAAATAATTTTAACCCCATGTGGCTGCTAAACCAAAAAGTTTGGAAACCCCTTGATGTAGCCCATTCTGGCGGCGCCCGGACGGGCTGCGACACTGCGGTGCTCTTGCTAAAGATGGAACATTTGGCGGAAATGCCGGACAGTTCTGCAGACTTCATGGCTGGCTCGCATCGTGGTCACTCCGTGATCACGTACGACCGCCAGACACTTCTGGATATGGACATATCGGGCCGTTTTGGACTGATAGACGCGGGCGTGCTAAACATGCTAACTAGCATGGGGATACGTCGGCGGCTACATCCAGCGGCCTGTGAAGCAGGGGAGTCTAGTAGCAGCGGGGGCCGTCTACGGAGCAGACGCCAGCGGTGTGATCGGAAACGCGGATG
The DNA here is from genome assembly GCF_033978795.1 of Nerophis ophidion. NCBI lineage: Eukaryota > Metazoa > Chordata > Actinopteri > Syngnathiformes > Syngnathidae > Nerophis > Nerophis ophidion. Next base: position 62,703,448 of record NC_084616.1, read on the forward strand.
TCGAGCGGGGCTGAAAACAAAGCAGAAGGCTAATCCCCACAGTACACCACTTCCCTCCACCCTGAAGACGGATTTAGATGGAAAATGCGAGACTACTGGTCTGGGTAAGGAGTCTGTTAAATTAGAACAAGTTTTTTCTGCTTTGAGTGTTTCAGAGTTGGACATGTGTTTTACTGAGGTGGCTAACTATGATGCGTGCAGTTTATCAAAGCAACAAACAAACAATCGGAAAATCCCCGTTACTGAGGAGGCTAACCATGATGCGTGCAGTTTATCAAAGCAACAAACAAACAATCGGAAAATCCCCGTTACTGAGGTGGCTAACTATGATGCGTGCAGTTTATCAAAGCAACAAACAAACAATCCGAAAATCCCCGTTACTGAGGTGGCTAACCATGATGCGTGCAGTTTATCAAAGCAACAATCAAACAATTGGAACATTCCCGTCGTATCAATTCCTAGATATGGTCGTAATTATACTGAATGCACTGGGCATAATAAACACAACATTATTAATATTGCTACTACGGATAATTTGATCAAAAATTCCCTAAAACAGCCCACTACCTATAATGTAGGTTTTTTAAACATAAGATCATTGTCTCCCAAAACGTTGTTAGTTAATGATATCATCAGAGACAACAATCTTAACGTCATCGGTCTCAGCGAAACCTGGCTTAAACCAAACGACTTTTTTGCGCTAAATGAGGCATGTCCTCCTAACTTTACACATGCGCATATTGCCCGTCCGCTTAAAAGGGGTGGGGGGGTCGCACTAATATACAACGAAAACTTTAACCTTAGTCCTAACATAAATAATAAATATAAATTGTTTGAGGTGCTTACTATGAGGTCTGTCACACCGCTGCCTCTACACCTGGCTGTTATCTACCGCCCCCCAGGGCCCTGTTCGGACTTTATCAATGAATTCTCAGAGTTCGTTGCTGATCTAGTGACACACGCCGATAATATAATCATAATGGGGGACTTTAATATCCACATGAATACCCCATCGGACCCACCGTGCGTAGCACTCCAGACTGTAATTGATAGCTGTGGTCTCACACAAATAATAAATGAACCCACGCATCGCAACGGTAATACGATAGACCTAGTGCTTGTCAGGGGCATCACCGCTTCCAAAGTTACGATACTCCCGTGTACTAAAGTATTGTCCGATCATTACCTTATAAAATTCGAGGTTCAGACGCATGTTCGTCAAACTAATAATAATAATAACTGCTATAGCAGCCGCAACATTAATACGGCCACAACGACAACTCTTGCTGACCTACTGCCCTCGGTAATGGCACCATTCCCAAAGTATGTGGGCTCTATTGATAACCTCACTAACAACTTTAACGACGCCCTGCGCGAAACCATTGATAACATAGCACCGCTAAAGTTAAAAAAGGCTCCAAAAAAGCGCACCCCGTGGTTTACAGAAGAAACTAGAGCTCAGAAATTATTATGCAGAAAGCTGGAACGCAAATGGCGCACGACTAAACTTGAGGTGCACCATCAAGCATGGAGTGATGGTTTAATAACTTATAAACGCATGCTTACCTTAGCTAAAGCTAATTATTACTCAAATCTCATCCACCGTAATAAAAACGATCCTAAATTTTTGTTTAGTACGGTAGCATCGCTAACCCAACAAGGGACTCCTTCCAGTAGCTCCACCCACTCAGCTGATGACTTTATGCAATTCTTTAGTAAGAAAATTGAAGTCATTAGAAAGGAGATTAAAGACAATGCGTCCCAGCTACAACGGGGTTCTATTAACACTGACACGATTGTATATACGGCGGATACTGCCCTCCAAAATAGTTTCTCTCGTTTTGAGGAAATAACATTAGAGGAATTGTTACAACGTGTAAATGGAATAAAACAAACAACATGTTTACTTGACCCTCTTCCTGGGAAACTGATCAAGGAGCTCTTTGTATTATTAGGTCCATCAGTGCTAAATATTATAAACTTATCACTTTCCTCGGGCACTGTTCCCCTAGCATTCAAAAAAGCGGTTATTCATCCTCTTCTTAAAAGACCTAACCTCGATCCTGACCTCATGGTAAACTACCGACCGGTGTCTCACCTTCCCTTTATTTCAAAAATCCTCGAAAAAATTGTTGCGGAGCAGTTAAATGAACACTTAGCGTCTAACAATCTATGTGAAACCTTTCAATCCGGTTTCAGGGCAAATCACTCGACGGAGACAGCCCTCGCAAAAATGACTAATGATCTATTGCTAACGATGGATTCTGATGCGTCATCTATGTTGCTGCTCCTCGATCTTAGCGCTGCTTTCGATACCGTCGATCATAATATTTTATTAGAACGTATCAAAACACGAATCGGTATGTCAGACTTAGCCCTGTCTTGGTTTAACTCTTATCTTACTGATAGGATGCAGTGTGTCTCCCATAACAATGTGACCTCGGACTACGTTAAGGTAACGTGTGGAGTTCCCCAGGGTTCGGTCCTTGGCCCTGCACTCTTCAGCATCTACATGCTGCCGCTAGGTGACATCATACGCAAATACGGTGTTAGCTTTCACTGTTATGCTGATGACACCCAACTCTACATGCCCCTAAAGCTGACCAACACGCCGGATTGTAGTCAGCTGGAGGCGTGTCTTAATGAAATTAAACAATGGATGTCCGCTAACTTTTTGCAACTCAACGCCAAAAAAACGGAAATGCTGATTATCGGTCCTGCTAGACACCGAACTCTATTTAATAATACAACTCTAACATTTGACAACCAAACAATTAAACAAGGCGACACGGTAAAGAATCTGGGTATTATCTTCGACCCAACTCTCTCCTTTGAGGCACACATTAAAAGCGTTACTAAAACGGCCTTCTTTCATCTCCGTAATATCGCTAAAATTCGCTCCATTCTGTCAACTAAAGACGCTGAGATCATTATCCATGCGTTTGTTACGTCTCGCCTCGACTACTGTAACGTATTATTTTCGGGTCTCCCCATGTCTAGCATTAAAAGATTACAGTTGGTACAAAATGCGGCTGCTAGACTTTTGACAAGAACAAGAAAGTTTGATCACATTACGCCTGTACTGGCTCACCTGCACTGGCTTCCTGTGCACTTAAGATGTGACTTTAAGGTTTTACTACTTACGTATAAAATACTACACGGTCTAGCTCCATCCTATCTTGCCGATTGTATTGTACCATATGTCCCGGCAAGAAATCTGCGTTCAAAGGACTCCGGCTTGTTAGTGATTCCCAAAGCCCAAAAAAAGTCTGCGGGCTATAGAGCGTTTTCCGTTCGGGCTCCAGTACTCTGGAATGCCCTCCCGGTAACAGTTCGAGATACCACCTCAGTAGAAGCATTTAAGTCTCACCTTAAAACTCATTTGTATACTGTAGCCTTTAAATAGACTCCCTTTTTAGACCAGTTGATCTGCTGTTTCTTTTCTTTTTCTTCTATGTCCCACTCTCCCCTGTGGAGGGGGTCCGGTCCGATCCGGTGGCCATGTACTGCTTGCCTGTGTATCGGCTGGGGACATCTCTGCGCTGCTGATCCGCCTCCGCTTGGGATGGTTTCCTGGTGGCTCCGCTGTGAACGGGACTCTCTCTGCTGAGTTGGACCCGCTTTGGACTGGACTCTTGCGACTGTGTTGGATCCATTGTGGATTGAACTTTCACAGTATCATGTTAGACCCGCTCGACATCCATTGCTTTCCTCCTCTCTAAGGTTCTCATAGTCATTATTGTCACCGACGTCCCACTAGGTCTCTATTGTCACCGATGTCCCACTGGGTGTGAGTTTTCCTTGCCCTTATGTGGGCCTACCGAGGATGTCGTGGTGGTTTGTGCAGCCCTTTGAGACACTAGTGATTTAGGGCTATATAAGTAAACATTGATTGATTGATTGATTCTAGAGGTAGATATTTACAGCTGCATAAAGTGGTGGGAAGTGTGCCACATTTTAATGATGTACAGGTAGGATGAATGCAACCTGATCATTCACACTTCAGTCCCATTGGATACATATCAGATTTAGATTTGAAAAATTGGGAATCATACGGTTTATACTGACATACAACAATTAGAAGCATGTCACATACAGTATGTGTGAATATTGGCATGGTTTAATTCCTTTTAGTACATTGGATGTCAGTCGGTGAAAATCCTTATGAACACTTCATACTCGTACTGTATATGCTGTAAGCAATAATATGTATTATTTTAATGTGTCTTTACCAAAAAGCCAAGTTATAAACTTTATTTCTATTTCTTACCACACCAACATTTGGAAGTTATTACAAGTTGTTCCTTCTAAATATATATATATATATATATTTTTTTTTTTGGGAGGGGGGCTTCATTGCACAATAAATTCCTTTAAAAAGGCAGCTTTTCTAGAAAGCATGTTTCGTTTTTTCGACAAGCATAGGAAGTCAATTAGTTTTCTTTTAATAAAGTGAAAAAACAACATAGAACGGCATTTCTGTCGAGGAGCGCTATAACCCTTAAAAAAGACTATTAATGACTTATAATTAATTTTAATTATAACTTTTTTTTTTCGAATACAGGCCTTAGCAGCTTGGTTTCATATTCAAAATGGAAAAAATTTAAATAAAACAAACAAAGCATCACACCACCAATGTGCTTTCACACAAAAGATGCCATGACCATTCAAGTGTCAGGACTTTGACTTGGATTAGTTTTGCTTCTTCGACACAGAGGGAATTTGGAACGAGCCAGGCGAGAATGTGAGTTCATGATTAATTTATTTACACACTATAATATAAAAAGGGAAAACAAAGGGTGCGCTCAGTGGCGGATAATAATCTATACTAAACTCCAAACAAAACAGCACAATGGCATGACTATATACAAATAAACAAAAGATACTATCAATGGTACAAAACAAACCAAAAACTTGCACAGAGGCATAAATATAAACACGATCTTATGTGGCGTGGTCAAATCAATAATCAGCGTGGCAAGAAAAGGTAGGTGCGTGGTCATCAGTGTTCGATACAAAGTCCGGTAGGTAAAGCAAGTACAGAAGCATGTAGTAAGCACAAAGTTTCCAGGCCGAGGACAGAAACAGAATGGTATAAATAATGACTGTGATGATGATTACTAACAGGTGTGAGGCTGAGGACAGGGGCGTGACTTGGAGACCAGGTGGAAACTAATGAGTACCTATGGAAACCAACAAAACCAGGAAGTGCAAAAACGGGAAACAAGAGTCCAAAAACAAAACATAACATGATCAAACATAAACCCAGATTAACAGGCATGACATCAAGCACCAACGTATTACAGTCTGGTCTGCTGTTTAACAACTTTGCCGAATCATGCACATAGTTGTTTGCATTTAGGCTTTGTCAACAAACATCCATCTGACAGATGCAACCAGGTCTGGACAAGTGTATTTGTTTTCCTTAGGAAGAGCAATGCTTATTTGGATAGCTTCCGGGGACTGTTGCCCGACACTTCACTTTAGGAACTAAGAATAAGCAGAGGTGGAGAGATAGATTTTGGGGAGAGGAAATCAAGGAATAGAGAGAAGGTTTGTCAGAAACAGACATGACCCCTATCAGCCCTCCTTTGCATAAATAGGTCATGTTGTATACACTTGTAAACAAGTATTAGTGCAATTCCTGAGTAAAAATGCCCCCAAAAAAAACAGATGTCAAAAAGAAACAACTTGTATTTTACCCATCAGCACTGCAAGAGGATTAGGATGGCTGTTTTCCAGCCAGGGTGTAATTCTCATCAAACCCTGAAGCTTACATTTACTCTTTTTTTTCCAATCCTCCTCGGAATAAATACAGGAAATGGATAACATGATTGAAGAAACAGATTTCTGCACACGTATACCACTACACTGGTTTCTGGTATCAGTTTCTTTAACGACAGCCTCAGACATTCTTGAAAGCAACATCAAGTTTCCCTAAGACTTTCCTGATACGTAGCCATGTGCTTTTATGCTGAGATTGAATGAGTTCAAATGAACTGATCAGGAATGCAGTATTGTTTCATGACTCTCGGACGAGTTTAACTTGTCGTTTAAAGGGAAACTTCACTTTTTGGGGAAATTTTGCATGTGGTTCACGATCATTATGAAAGACATGGCAAAATCAATGCCTCTCACCTGAAAAGTAGATGGCTTGGAATATAATCCAACAAGTCGGGACACTCTGACAGCCATGTAGGACCTGGAACTGCCGAGAATGACAAGAACAGTGCTTGTGCCGTTGAATTGAGCGGCCCCCCATTGTAAGCAGACTTTTTATTGCAGTATTTAGAATGAATTAACACAAAAATTCATCCGTCGTCATGTCTTTCATAATGATTGTGAACGATAGGCAAAATTCCCCCCAAAATGAAGTTCCCCTTCAAGTCGTGTACAAGCCATGTAATGGCTTTAAATGTACTGTACTGTGTTTGTAAGTCTTACCATTACAAGCCTAACAAGATGTGCAACCATCCATCCATCCATTTTTTACCGCTTATTCCCTTTTGGGGTCGCAGGGGCCGCTGGCGCCTATCTCAGCTACAATCGGGCGGAAGGCGGGGTACACCCTGGACAAGTTGCCAACTCATCACAGGGCCAACGCAGATAGACAGACAACATTCACACTCACATTCACACATTAGGGCCAATTTAGTGTTGCCAATCAACCTATCCCCAGGTGCATGTCTTTGGAGGTGGGAGGAAGCCGGAGTACCCGGAGGGAACCCACGCATTCACGTGGAGAACATGCAAACTCCACACAGAAAGATCCCGAGCGTGGATTTGAACCCAGGACTGCAGGACCGTTGTATTATGAGGCAGACACACTAACCCCTCTGCCACCGTGACCAACCATAGTGAAAAACAGAATGAAAAAGTAACGGAATTTTACAACTGAACATCTTAAATAATCTTTAAAAAAAAAAAAGTAGAACACTGACTATGTGGCCTATTGCGAAAAAGAACAAAAGCCACTGACTGTGGAATTGATTCGGCTCCCGCAGCCATGGTGCTGTTCACCACAGCCAGCTGGCGGGGGTCCAAACTCTTCCCCTCCACGCCAGGGCCTCCCCCAAACTCTGCATACTTTGATATCAGCCACCCCCTAGCTACCCAGACATCTGGAATTTATTATTCGACACAGTGCGCCATTTCCATAATGAAAAGTAAGGGTTTTTTTTCCATTGTTTTCTATGCCAAGCTGTCTGCTATTACTCTTGTTACATAAACTATTGGTCCCAATTTGAATCCTACATCTGACCTGGCTCTCTTCAATCTTCCTAGTTATTGTTCACAATACCAACAGACAGTTACAGTAAATGACTCGAGTAACATCCACTCCCGTTATTACATCTTATGTTGATTGTTTCCCAACCCCAATATGCTTCTTGTTTTGTCTAATTGAGAATGATTTTGCCTAATGTCCCCCTTTTTGCACTTTGAAAACCCCAACTAACCAAGTCGGAATGCCTGATTTTAATAATCTCCCCGTAGTTGCACACATCTGCTGTTTGCAAACATTTTTATTATCATTAATTTCTTAATGTGTTTTCTTTTTGTGCAGTGGAGTAAGAAATATCATCTAAGAGTTGCTACACGAGTGTTTGCAGAAACAAACAAAACATAAGAAGAAAAAGCAAAAATATAAACATGAATCTGTAATCATAATATCACTATATCTGGTGTGAAACATGGACTTCTAATTCTTCAATTATCTTGTGAAAACATTTAAAGGGGGAACATTATCACCATTTCAGAAGGGTAAAACAAATAAAAATCAGTTCCCAGTGGATTATTTTATTTTTCGAAGTTTTTCTCTAAATTTTACCCATCACGCAATATCCCGAAAAACAACTTCAAAGTGCCTGATTTTAACCATCGTTATAGCCACCCGTCTATTGTCCTGTGACGTCACTGTGTGAAGCCAAATAAAACAAATATGGCGGATAGCACAGAAAGGTATACCATAGTAGCTCTGATTCAGACTCGGATTTCAGCGGCGTAAGCGATTCAACAGATTACGCATGTATTGAAACGGATGGTTCCAGTGTGGAGGCAGATAGTGAAAACGAAATTGAAGAAGAAACTGAAGCTATTGAGCCATATTACGACAGACAGCGGAAACGAGGACGAATTTGGCGATCGCCTTATAACCAACGATTGCATCTTTTGACCACTGGCGCAACTTGAATCCGTCGATTGGTAAGTGTTTGTTTGGCAGTAAATGTGGGTGGAGGAAAAGGCTAGATGCAAATATAGCTACAAATGAGGCATAATGATGCAATATGTACATAGAGCTATCCTAAATAGCATGTTAGCATTGATTACCTTGCAGTCATGCCATGACCAAATATGTCTGATTAGTACATAAGTCAATAACATCAACAAATCTTACCTTTGTGATTTTTTTGACTTTATCTTTGGAAATGCATCTGCTTTGAGTGTCGCAGGATATCCACACTTTCTTGCCATCTCTGTCGTAGCATAGCTGTCGTCGATAAAATGTGCGTCCAAATTCTTGCGACTTTTGCATCTTTTGGCCACTGGTGCCACTTAAATCCGTCCCTGTTAGTGTTGTTACACCCTCCGACAACACACCGACGAGGCATAATGTCTCCAAGGTACGGAAAACAGTTGAAAAAACGGAAAATAACAGAGCTGATTTGACTTGCTGCGTTTAATATGTTTGAGAAAATGGCGGATTGCTTCATGTTTTCGACAGCGAACAATTGAAAAGGGGTTTAAATCGCCAAAATTTACCCTTTTAGAGTTCGGAAATCGGTTAAAAAAACATTTGGTCTTTTTTCTGCAACATCAAGGTATGTATTGACGCTTACATAGGTCTGGTGATAATGTTCCCATTTAAAAGGTAAAAAAAAAAAATCCCAGACAAATAATATATTCAAAAGAAGGAATAGGTAAAATAGGTGGCGACTTGTCCAGAGTGTACCCCGCCTTCCACCCGATTGTAGCTTAGATAGGCATTAGCGCCCCCCGCGACCCTAAAGGGAATAAGCGGTAGAAAGTGGATGGATGGATCGATGGATGGAATGAGTCAAACCTTGCATCCAGGTAAATGCCTTTAACGCCAAAAACCTCAATAGATATGCTAGAAACAGACTTCAAGCAAACACCCTATGTGTGTGAATGTGAGTGTGAATGTTGTCTATCCGTGTTGGCGCTGCGATGAGGTGGCGACCTGTCCAGGGTGTAGCCTGCCTTCCGCCCGAGTGCAGCTGGGATAGGCTCCAGCACCCCCCGCGACCCAGAGAGGGACAAGCGGTAGGAAATGGATGGAAGGACAAGCATACACATACAGTAGATTCAAAGAAGGCCGAATTATAAGTCGGGGTGTTGTCACACCCTTGGGACTTTGGTTCCCAGTGTGTGGTGTTTTACTTCCTGTCCTGTGCCCTTTATTTTGTATATTTACTTGTGCCATGCAAAAGCATCCACACCTGCTGCCTGATTGGCAAACGGGAAACGCCTGCACACGGTTGTCAATCAGTGTCCTATAGCAGTGGTTCTCAAATGGGGGTACGCGTACCCCTGGGGGTACTTGAAAGTATGCCAAAAGGTACGTGAGATTTTTTTTAAAATATTCTAAAAATAGCAACAATTCAAAAATCCTTTATAAATATATTTATTGAATAATACTTCAACAAAATATGAATGTAAGTTCATAAACTGTGAAAAGAAATGCAAAAATGCAATATTCAGTGTTGACAGCTAGATTTTTTTGTGGACATGTTCCATAAATATTGGTGTTAAAGATTAATTTTTTTTGTGAAGAAATGTTTAGAATTAAGTTCATGAATCCAGATGGATCTTTATTACAATCCCCAACGAGGGCACTTTAAGTTGATGATTACTTCTATGTGTAGAAATCTTTATTTATAATTGAATCACTTGTTTATTTTTCAAGAATTTTTTTTTGTTATTTTTTTATCTTTTTTTCCAAATAGTTCAAGAAAGACCACTACAAATGAGCAATATTTTGCACTGTTATACAATTTAATACATTTAGAAACTGATGACATAGTGCTGTATTTTACTTCTTTATCTCTTTTTTTCAACCAAAAATGATTTGCTCTGATTAATTAAGGGGTACTTTAATTAAAAAAATGTTCACGGGGGTACATCACTGAAAAAAGGTTGAGAACCACTGTCCTATAGTGCATCGGATCATTGTCATTTCCGTTGCACTTCCTTGCTATGCCAATTGCTGCTCTGACTAGGCTTATTGCTTTCAACAGAACAAGTTCCGTGTCTTGTACCCTAAACGATTGCACTTCCCTCCTTTTGTTCCTTTTTTTACTCGCGTCTTGTGTTTTCCCACTCCCTTGTGAGTGTGTTTTCTCTTGTTATATTAAATAATATTATTTTTTCACTCACCATCTGCATGTCTGCTGCATCTCAGGGTCACGTCGCTCAAGCTGTTTCCACGAAGGTGACATGTGTAAGCAAACACGTACGGTGCTTTTATGTAACAATAAATCAAACCCTTGAAGATCCCCCAAATGTGCTAAAAGTTATAGGTCCTGGGTACCGCAAAGGGTTAGTCATAAAAGTCTTAAAAGGAAGTCATATATATTCATATTGGTTTGTACTTTTAAACGCTTAAAACTCTGGCTCAACTTCAGATCTATTCATCACTATAAAGTTTTTAGTTTAGTAGTTGTTATTGTTTAAAGGGGAACATTATCACCAGACCTATGTAAGCGTCAATATATACCTTGATGTAGCAGAAAATAGACCATGTATTTTTTTAACCGATTTCCGAACTCTAAATGGGTGAATTTTGGCGAATCAAACGCCTTTCTGTTTATGCCTCTCTGAGCGACGACGTCAGAACGTGACGTCACATCGGTACTCAACGCCATTTTTCCCCATACATCAGACGCATCGAGTCGAATCAGTTCTGTTATTTTCCGTTTTTTCGACTGTTTTCCGATACCTTGGAGACATCATGCCTCGTCGGTGTGTTGTCGGAGGGTGTAACAACACAAACAGGGACGGATTCAAGTTGATTTACGTAGAATGTGCATCGACTAGCACGGCATGCTAATCGATGCTAACATGCTATTTAGGCTAGCTGTGTGTACATATTGCAGCATTATGCTTCATTTGTAGCTATATTTACGTCTAGCATTTCCCTCCATCCACATTTAATGCCAAACAAACAGTTAGCAATCGACGGATTTAAGTTGCTCCAGTGTCAAGAGATGCAAAAGTCCCCCGTTTGGTTTTTATCGGCGATGCTACGTCAGAGATGGCAAACATATCTGGATATCCTGCGACACTCAAAGCAGATGCATTCCCAACGATAAAGTCAACGAAATCACAAAGGTGAGTGTTGTTGTTGTTACATTTGAAACTATATTTACAGCCAGCGTTTCCTTCCACCCACATTTAATGCGAAACAAACACTTACCAATCGACGGATTTAAGTTGATCCAGTGTCAATGCGAAAGTCCTGATCGGTTGGTCTGCACATTTTATCGGCGATGCTAACGCAAAGATGGCCGAATAGCATCAATAGCTATTCGCTCAATAGCTTCAGTTTCTTCTTCAATTTCGTTTTCGCTATTCAATACATGCGTAATCTGTTGAATCGCTTAAGCCGCTGAAATCCGAGTCTGAATCCGAGCTAATGTCGCTATATCTTGCTGTGCTATTCGCCATTGTTTGTATTGGAATCGCTATGTGACATCACAGGGAAATGGACAGTGGCTTAAGCAAATAGCGAAAATCAAGCACTTTAAAGCTTTTTTAGGGATATTCCGGGACGGGTAAAATTTTAAAAACAATTAAAAAAAAAAAAAAAGCCACTGGGAACTGATTTTTATTGGTTTTAACCCTTCTGAAATTGTGATAATGTTCCCCTTTAAGGTTTTATGCCCTATTTGTCGAATAAAACCCCTTTTCTCTCGTGGCAAAAACACAAACTATGCATTATTTGTGCCTGCATGCACAATATTTTTGAAAACATATCCACACAACTCTTAAGTCCCTACCGACACACCAACATGTTTTATTATAAGTTGTTGGCAGATTCAAGGCAACTATGCGTCTAATATGAATATATAGTACTCTACTCTGTAGGTATGCAGTGGTTGTGAGGTCAAATTACACTTCTAATGGAATTTACACATATTTCAAAGTTAAATATTTGGATTCATATGCTTTTCGTGGAAAAAAAGCATGATAAAATAACAGGTTTAGAGTATACTGCAAAATAGCCATAATAAAAGGGAGTTAATGGGGACTCAAGGATCCCAAGTTGCTCCAGTGTATTCTCACACAGGAGCTCGTGCTGAAAATAACTTAGCAAAAAAATGGACAATGCAAATTTTGATTCTGAACAACTCGTTTGTGTCACACCGCGGTGAGGGATGTCTTGTCTTGGTTTTTTCTGTCTTGTGATTTGCACGTTTTATGTTGAAAAGCAAAATTGTTTCAGATCACGAGCCCTTCCTCTTGTGTCACCAGTCTGATGTCATCCCTGACCCTAGATCATTTCCCATTACCCTCATGTTCCATATAAGCCCATGCCTCCCCTTGTTCTATGCCAGATCGTCTCGAGCTTTTGTGTCTGTCTAGCCTCCATGTTTATGTTCATGTCCATGCCTTGCCTCCTCCCACATCTACTCTCTTGGATCGAGAATTTAACTTTTTCTCCTCCTCAGAGCGATTTTTCTTATCTAGCCTTTGTTCAACCGAAGTGGTGAGTTATGATTTTTTCCTAATAATCTTTGCTTCCTCAACATTTTTGAGTGATTTTTTGTTTACCTTTATTAGACTAAGATCAGAATAGAAATTTTTATAGTCATTGTTTTCTTCCTCCTGTTGGAGCATTTTATGTTAAGTTTTCAGAGCAGATACGACACTAATTATTAGGGCTGCGAATCTTTGGGTGTCCCATGATTTGATTCAATATCGATTCTTGGGGCCGCGATTGATTTCTTCTATTCAACGCAATTCTCGATTCAAAAACGATATTTTTCCGATTCAAAAAGATTCTGTATTCATTCAATACATAAGATTTCAACAGGATCTATCCCAGTCTGCTGACATGCAAGCAGAGTTGTAGATTTTTGTAAAAGTCACTGCTATGCTGAAATTATAACTAATATTGATACTTTAGTTGATAATATTAATTTTTGTTCCACTACTTTTGGTTTGTTTTGTGTAGTGTTTTTGTCTCCTCTCAATTGCTCTGTTTATTGCAGTTCTGAGTGTTGCTGGGTCAGGTTTGGTTTTGGAATTGGATTGCATTGTTATGGTATTGCTGTGTATTGGTTTGTTAGATTGATTGAAAAAAATATATATATATATAAATATATAAATATACCTTTTTAAAAATGACAATCAATTCCTAATCGCACAATTTGAGAATCGCGATTCGTATTCGAATCGAATTTTTCCCACACTCCTACTAATTATAGTTTGTCTTTATGTTGGTATTTTCCTCCTTTTTAGGAGTGATTTTCAGTTGTTCCCCTTTATGGAACTTTTTTTCGCTGACTGTTTTTGACTTATAGATTTTGTATAACTTTGGCTCTGGAGGTTTAAAAGGGAACATTATCACAATTTCAAAAGGGTTAAAAACAATAAAAATCAGTTCCCAGTGGCTTGCTTTATTTTTCGAAGTTTTTTCAAAATTTTACACCTCCCGGAATATCCCTAGAAAAAACTTTAAAGTTCTTGATTTTCGCTATTTGCGATGTGACTGTCCATTTCCCTGTGATGTCATACACGGCTGTCAATACAAACAACATGGCGGTTACCACAGCAAGATATAGCGACATCAGCTCGGGTTCAGACTCGGATTTCAGCGGCATAAGCGATTAAACAGATTACGCATGTATTGAAACAGATGGTCGGAGTATGGAGGCAGATAGCGAAAACGAAATTGAAGAAAAAATTGAAGCTATTGAGCGAATAGCTATTGACGCTATCAGGCCATAGCATTGGTGTACCTAATGAAGGGGCCCATAGAGTGGCTGGCTTATTAGCATCGCCGGTAAAATGTGCAGACCAAACGATCAGGGCTTTCGCATCTTGTGACACTGGAGCAACTTAAATCCGTCGATTGGTAAGTGTTTGTTTCGCATTAAATGTGGGTATCTAGTTTCAAATGTACATGCAGCTAGCGTAAATAGCATGTTAGCATCGATTAGCGTAGCATGTTAGCATCGATTGGCTGGCAGTCATGCCGTGACCAAATATGTCTGATTAGCACATAAGTCAACAACATCAACAAAACTCACTTTTGTGATTCCGTTGACTTTATCGTTGCAAATGCATCTGCAGGTTATCCATAGATCTCTGTGCCATGTCTGTCTTAGCATCGCCGGTCAAATGTGAAGACACTTTGGTACATTCAATGGGGGACTGGCGGCAGGTTTCTTGCCAGTGGTGCAACTTGAATCCCTCCCTAATAGTGTTGTTACACCCTCCGACAACACACTGACGAGGCATGTCTCTAAGGTTCCAAAATATAGTCTAAAAAAACGGAAAATAACAGAGCTGAGACCCGGTGTTTGTAATGTGAAAATGAAAATGGCGGCTGTATTACCTCGGTGATGTCACGTTCTGACGTCATCGCTAAAAGACCGATAAACAGAAAGGCGTTTGATTTGCCAAAATTCACCCATGGCTTCACGGTGGAAGAGGGGTTAGTGCGTCTGCCTCACAATACGAAGTTCCTGCAGTCCTGGGTTCAAATCCAGGCTCGGGAACTTTCTGTGTGGAGTTTGCATGTTCTCCCCGTGAATGCGTGGGTTCCCTCCGGGTACTCCGGCTTCCTCCCACCTCCAAAGACATGCACCTGGGGATAGGTTGATTGGCAACACTAAATTGGCCCTAGTGTGTGAATGTTGTCTGTCTATCTGTGTTGGCCCTGTGATGAGGTGGCGACTCGTCCAGGGTGTACCCCGCCTTCCGCCCGATTGTAGCTGAGATAGGCGCCAGCACCCCCCGCGACCCCAAAAGGGAATAAGCGGTAGAAAATGGATGGATGGACCCATTTAGGGTTCGGAAATCGGTTAAAAAAATACATGGTCTTTTTTCTGCAACATCAAGGTATATATTGACGCTTGCATAGGTTTGGTGATAATGTTCCCCTTTAAGAGTAGTCCAAATAAAAGCTTTACTAAGAATCTCATCTCTGCGTCTGAGTCCACTCCTTAGTCCAAGCCTGACACTTTGGGCATATTTCATTCAGCTAACCTTCAAAAAAATTTACTTTTTTTGTTGCATAATGTAATCTTCAAATTTAATAACAAGACCCACAAAGGTCCAAAGTCTCCCTAAGGGTTAAAGCTGTGTTTCTCAAATAGTGGGTAGGGACCACCTGTGGGCTCGTGGTGAGGTGTCAAAGGTGTCGCGAGTAGCAGTGAGGATTTGTATTACTTTTGTCAACACTCTAGTATTCATGCTAGAACTATAAACATTCCTGCAGCGAGGAGGCAGCAGTGCTCAATCAAAAAAACAGACTTCCTGTTGTACCCTGGCACTGTAGTAAGTACGCAAGAATACACATACTTAGCTAAAGGAGGTGGAAAGATATAGAAGTTTGTGACAGGAATGACAAAGAAGAACGGAGTTGTCAGCCGCAAGAAAACATGTGATGATAACCGGAATAAAATGATAAGTACCATGAAGCATACATAGTCTTTGGATTCATCAAAACTACAGTCGGAGATGAGAAAAGTGGGTGTTTATGCCATTCTATTACCTTTCGCAACATCCTATCTGTGTGATACGGGTTTTTCTATGCTCACTGCAGTAAAAACAAAGTGCAGATCACATCTTAACACTGAGCAAACATTAAGGGTAGCAAGGTCAAGTTTAAAGCCCAGATCTGAAAGGATGTACAGTGAATAAATACCTCACTGCAGCCACTAAATAGAAGCATAATCATCTCCTGTTTGTTGTTGCTGTTTGGAGGTTTTCTGTGGATCCGGCAGAGGGATGGCAAATAACATTGAGGTTGTATGTGTTCATATAAAACAGACAAAAAGCTGTAAAATAAGTGTGTAACAATGAGTAACGGTTAGTTGTGTTTCATATTTTTTTCATAATTTCATTCAACCTGCTCAGTGACCTTGTGGTTAGAGTGTCCGCCCTGAGATAGGTAGGTCGTCAGTAGAGATGTCCGATAATGGCTTTTTTGCCGATATCCCATATTCCGATATTGTCCAACCCCTAATTACCGATTCTGATATCAACCGATACCGATATATACAGTCGTGGAATTAATACATTATTTTGCCTAATTTTGTTGTGATGCCCCGCTGGATGCATTAAACTGTTGTGATCCGGCTTCCGGATCACACATTTCTAGTATGTTTAGTCCCTTTTTGTATTTTCCTATTATGTTTTGATCATGTTTTGGGACTCCGCCGATCCCTTTGCTAGCGCACTTCCTTGTTTACATTCATCACCATGGCTACCTAATTACGCCTCCCGCACGCACTCCGGTCACACACCTGTTTGTAATTATGTTCTTTGTATTCAAGCCCATCTATTACCTTAGTTCTGCCTGGTTGGTTCGTTTGCTCTATGCAACAGTTGCGTTGTTTATTCCCTTTTGCATTTCAGCCTGCTAATTCTTAGCTCACCCTCCGCGCGCTCGGCTCGCGCTTCTGTACCTGGGACTCTGAACTCTGCCTGTTGCTCGTATTAGCATTTAGCTTTCCGTGCTAAGGCACGCCTTTGTTTTGCCCGCGTTGTACAAGTGTTCTTTTGTTGTATTTTATAATTAAAACTTGCTCCTACCTCCATTCCTGCCTGCTCCAGTCCTTAGCATCGAGAGGTGAAATTCCTCGCGCATCCAAGATGCGTCCCCAACGTAACATAAACAATGTAACAAGGTTTTCCAAAATAAATCAACTCAAGTTATGGAAAAAAATGCTAACATGGCACTGCCATTTTTATTATTGAAGTCACAAAGTGCTTCATTTTTTTTAACATGCTTCAAAACAGCAGCTTGGAATTTGAGACGTGCTCTCCCTGAGAGACCATGAGGAGGTTGAGGTGGGCGGGGTTGGGATTGGCGCGATTGAAGTGGTGGGGGGATGGGGTTGTAGCGGGGGTGTATATTGTTGCGTCCCGGAAGAGATAGTGTTGCAAGGGTTTCTGGGTATTTGTTCTGTTGTGTTTATGTTGTGTTACTGTGCGGATGTTCTCCCGAAATGTATTTGTCATTCTTTTGTGGTGTGGGTTCACAGTGTGGCACATATCTGTAACAGTGTTAAAGTTGTTTATACAGCCACCCTCAGTGTGACCTGTATGGCACTTGACCAAGAATGCCTCGCATTCACTTGTGTGTGTTAAAAGCCGTAGGTATTATGGGATTGGGCCGGCAGGCAAAGGCAGCGCCTTAAAGGTTCATTGGTGCTCTGTACATCTCCCTAAGGCCGTGTACCACTCTGTACAGCGGTGTTTTAAAAAGTCATAAACTTTACTTTTTGAAACCGATACCGATAATATCCGATATTACACTTTAAAGAATTTATCGGCCGATAATATTGGCAGCCCGATATTATCGGACATCTCTGGTCGTGAAATCAAACAAAAGTCATACAAAACACTATAAAAATGGGACCCGTTATCTCCCTGCTTGTCACTCAGCATCAATGTTTGGAATTGGGGGTTAAATCCCCAAAAAGATTCCAGAGCGTGGCCACCGCTGCTGCTCACTGCTCCCCTTACCTCCCAGGAGGTGAACATGGGGATGGGTCAAGCGCAGAGAGTAATTTCACCACACCCAGTGTGTGTGACTGTCAGTGGTACTTTAACTTTAATTAAAAAAAAAAATGTTCTTGAAAGTTTGAAATATTTCAGAGTCCAATGCTTTTTTTAAACTGTCTTCTAGCTAGACCATACGCTCAGGGAAAATACATGAAAATATGCACTTTTATGCCTTCTGATATGCTACAATGGAAGAAATACTTTAGCAAATATTGCAAAAAAAGCAAAAGGTCATTGGAATAGGACATTGAAAAAAAGTAATGGTGACAAGTAACTTGTGTTTACATTTTAAAAACATTTTTAATGTAACTATGGGGATTTTATAAAAATGCACAGCCCAGTAAATCATTTGCACTTTTTCTGTGTAATGAGAATCACACGGACTGAGCAGTCTTATTTAAATGTTACACAGTGACTTAATGAACTTAAGAAGGAGATTGGTTGAATTTGTTGAAACCACAGTGGTTGGCGATGTCTTTTGTACATTATGTAATATTGGCTCATATTACAAATATCACATCTTGTGGTTATGTTGATGTTAAATAGCAGACAGCATCAATAAATGATCAATTATCACGCTACGAACATGACGCTAATACCAAGAAGGTCTCGGAGTGGATGCAGGTCCAAGGCCAGCGGGAGAGAGTTTTTTCTAAGGGATTTACGGATGGTGAATAATGCAAACAAAACTTTAGAATGTCTCAGGGGTTCATTCAGGAGGCTCTGTGGATTGATGGAAGGCGTTTTGAATCCAAAGGAAAAGGCTGTTCCTGTTCCAGCGGTAGAAAATGGATGGATGGATATATATATATATATATATATATATATATATATATATATATATATATATATATATATATATATATATATATATATATATGTATATATACATGCTTCATCCACTTCCATGTTGTTCGTATTTCCTCTGGGAATCTGAATTAAGTTAATTTCCTTGTGTGTTGTTCAAGGTTTGTGGGACCTGTTTTCATCTTTTATTAAACAAAAATGATACAATTAATTAATCTTTCAAACTGAGACTCACTGACTTTGGCTCATTTTCTGCAAAGAACATAAATCAAAATACATTTAATGACCACACACCATACAACCCCCCGACACATTTCTATTACACATAAGATGGACCCCGAGGTTAATATAAGTGTGGAATTTGATGTTCTGTGTACCACACACACACACACACACACACACACACACACACACACACACACACACACACACACACACACACACACACACACACACACACACACACACACACACACAGCAGGCCTAGAAAGGAGGAGGGCAGAGTGTAGGTACACAGAACATCAGAGGGTCAAATGTGCGAGAAAATGAGAGCAGATAGTGTTGACAAACAATGTTGCAAACTTGTGTGGGAACCGCAGGTGCAGAAACACAAAAGAAGAATCCATGTTGGGATGCAGAAACTGGCAGAGAACATTTTCCTTGCAAAGTTCATATTGTTGTTACAGATGTTTACCTTATCCCAATAAACATCCGTTCAATATTTTAACATAAAAGCGTTTGATTGTGGGGCATTAAAAGCTACAAAATGCAACGGGTCCATCAGACCCACAAACGCTGGCTGAGTAACAACAACATGAGCATTACACAAGGGGTAAATTAATCTCTCGTCCTTTTTTTCTTCCATTGATGCACTTCAAAAGGATCCGTTCTTTTAATATGTGAAGCAAATAAACGATCTCCTCTTAATTACATATTTTGATGTGTTTTTTATTGAATGATATCTGCCTCCGGTTTATATCCCGCAGTTTGAGACTGCCGCATGCGCAATATGAAGGGTCCCCTCCGGAGGCACACTCCAACTAAAGTGATTAGGTTTCCAATCGCATAATCCAGGTGTGTTAGTCCGATTTTTCAGAAACTGAACATGATCGGATTAAGGATGGGTTGAATGGAATTGATTAACGTGGACCCCGACTTAAACAAGTTGAAAAATGTATTGGGGTGTTACCATTTAGTGGTCAATTGTACGGAATATGTACTGAACTGTGCAATCTACTCATATACATTTCAATCAATCAATCAATGGGTTGTAGGATGCTTCTTTAGAGACAAACTATTCGGGAAATCGGACTAATTTAGTGCATGGACAGAGACTGACTGACAAATGGTGAAAATACAGGTCTTGTATTAGTTAAACTGCCCATTTGCTGCTATCGGGGGCTTTTGGAGCACTTGGGCGCCAGTCTTGGCATGACCTCTGACAGCTTTTGAGAAGAAGTGGACATGTCAAGCGCCTGTGGGGTACCCAAAGCACAGAATGATTTACGGTAACAGTTTATGGCTGGGGGCAATCACACTCTCCCCTTGTGGCAATGTGATTTTATTACTTTTTTTCTCAATCACTCCCATTTTTCTCAAACCCCAAGGAGTTTTGACCTGATTTTTGCCTGTTATCGTCATCGCTGGCGGAACTGTAATATAAGGAAGTATCTGCTGGTTGACAATTACACATTGAAGGAAGTGTATTCATGCTCAAGTATGGTCGCTTACCTCATTCTCATTTTGTTGATGGGAAGGGGGGTCTATCAGTGCCAGCTGGATCACAGTCTTCCAGACTTGAGAGTAAGGACCACTTGCTGTCAGTTTAAACTGGACCGGCTCATTCAAGGATGCTCCTCCTGCTCCTCGGGCAAATATGGAACCATCGGTCCGCACACCGAAGTTGGGATCGCTGCTCTCGAAAACCACTGCTTTGTTCCCCACGCAGTCATCAAACTTTACTGTAGAAGAGAACAGGAACACTTGACTTATTTTTTTCTGTAAGCAGCTCATTTAAGTGATGATTAATAACACATACATGCACACACACTTAAAAAAATCACAATACCATGTTTGATTATTTTTCTTCATTAGTTATTTTGAGGTGAAACCCATTAAAACGATAATCACTAAAAGAAGGAAATAAAACATGCAAAAAAATGTGGTATTTCGGTTTTATACTGCAGGGCACTAATTTAATGAGGGCAAGAGAAATCAGTAATCACACCATTGTTCAAGGCTGGCCAAAAATAGGCTTCTAAAATATTGTTTAGAGTAGGTTGAGCTGCAAAAAAATATATATATATTTGTAACTAAAAAAGAAATTGCAACTAAAACCGTATAAAAAGAAGTAGAGTTTTATTATAAAAAATATTTTAATGCAAACAAAACAAGCATTTTGATGAAAATTAAGGTCAATTAGGCCCAGTAAACCCTGCGACCCTGTGAGGGACAAGCTGTAGAAAAGTATGGATGGATACAATTTTTTTCAATCAATCAATGTTTACTTATATAGCCCTAAATCACTAATGTCTCAAAGGGCTGCACAAACCACAACACAAACCACTACGACATCCTCGGTAGGCCCACATAAGGGCAAGGAAAACTCACACCCAGTGGGACGTCGGTGACAATGATGACCCAGTTTTTATTTCAAATACATTATTTTTGTTTGCAAATCTACTGTTTGCATACAATACACAAAATTGTCTGCATATGTATTGTCCTAATGTTTCCAGGCTTGAACTATTGCCTTTTAAGACGGATAGAAGAAAATAAGATATATAAATATACATATGACTTGGCATTACAATACGTGTCATGCTTGTCAGGAGAGCTGTGGAGAAAATATTGATCTGATCCCTGGCCACATAGTAATTAATGTAAAAGAGCTTGTATGATCAAAATAAATTGCATTATAAATACAAGTGTGTGCATGATTATGGTTGTATTGTTTTTTTAGTCTTTAATGACTGACTGAAGTTATGTTTCTTCACATGTATTGGCTGTGTCCTGGCTTGTAAAATTTTTAGGGTCGTATTTTCTAAGCCATTTCCTTTGTATTGGAATTCATAATTGCTCTTGAAAGCGACGTTCATATTGAGAAGGGTTACGCCAAAGCAGGGGTCACCAACGCGGTGCTAGCCCGTTAGGACCAGATGAGTAGCCCGCTGGCCTGTTCTAAAAATAGCTCAAATAGCAGCACTTACCAGTGAGCTCCCTCTATTTTTTAAATTGTATTTATTTACTAGCAAGCTGGTCTCGCTTTGCTCGACATTTTTACTTCTAAGAGAGACAAAACTCAAATAGAATTTGAAAATCCAAGAAAATATTTTAAAGACTTGGTCTTCACTTGTTTAAATAAATGCATTTATTTTTTTACTTTGCTTCTTATAACTTTCAGAAAGACAATTTTAGAGAAAAAATACAACCTTAAAAATTATTTTAGGATTTTTAAACACATGTACCTTTTTACCTTTTAAATTCCTTCCTCTTCTTTCCTGACAATTTAAATCAATGTTCAAGTATTTTTGTTCAATGTAAAGAATAATAAATACATTTTAATTTAATTCTTCATTTTAGCTTCTGTTTTTTCGACGAAGAATATTTGTGAAATATTTCTTCAAACTTATGATTAAAATTCCCCAAAATTATTCTGGCAAATCTAGAAAATCTGTAGAATAAATGGGTTGAACTTGTATAGCGCTTTTCTACCTTCAAGGTACTCAAAGCGCTTTGACACTACTTTCACATTTACCCATTCACACACACATTCACACACTGATGGAGGGAGCTGCCATGCAAGGCGCCAACCAGCACCCATCAGGTGCAAGGGTGAAGTGTCTTGCTCAAGACACAACGGACGTGACGAGGTTAGTTCTAGGCGCAACGCCGTCCTTAATGAATTTTAAATCTTATTTCAAAGTCTTTTGAATTTCTTTTAAAATTTTTGTTCTGCAAAATCTAGAAGAAATAATTATTTGTCTTTGTTAGACATATAGCTTGGTCCAATTTGTTATATATTCTAACAAAGTGCAGATTGGATTTATAACATGTCATAAAAATTCTAAAATAAATCTTACTAATGATGTTCCATGAATTATTTTTTTAATTTTTTCAAAAAGATTTGAATTAGCTAGTTTTTCTCTTCAATTTTTTCGGTTGAATTTTTAATTCTAAAGAGTCGAAAATGAAGATAAACTATGTTTCAAAATTTAATTTTAATAATTTCGTGTTTCCTCCTCTTTTAAACCGCCGGATTAAGTGTTTTTTTTCATCATTCATTCTTTACAAAAAACCTTCCGTATAAGGAAAAAAAATGTACGACGGAATGACAGACAGAAATACCCATTTTTTTATCTATATAGATTTATTTATTAAAGGTAAATTGGGCAAATTGGCTATTTCTGGCAATTTATTTAAGTGTGTATCAAACTGGTAGCCTTTCGCATTAATCAGTACCCAAGAAGTAGCTCTTGGTTTCAAAAAGGTTGGTGACCCCTGCGCCAAAGGATAGTCGCCTTTACTACGCTGTGGAGCAACGTTTTATCCTCTCAATGTAAAAGCAGCCGGCCAGACCCTTAATCTACCAATGGTAAAGGGATGAGTTAATAAACCTATGTGGCTCTGTAAAGTATTTGGTATTATACATGAAAGCTTTGCCCTTTCCTATCATCCAAACTCACTAATGGGGGAACTCTTGCAGTGACTCAATGGCAATATAATTAGATTGGGCTATTGGCATTCCCTGTACTGACCATGCTGCTTTTACTTCACTACTTGTTGACTAAACTTTTTTAGCTCACTATCACTCGACGCTGTCACTGTTGCTCTGTGATGCGAACATTCTAACTTGGGCAGCAAGCAATCTTGCTGGACAATTACGATGAAGACCTTCAAAAAACATTTGACAGTATTTTTCGGATTATAAATCGCTCCGGAATATACGTGGCACCGGCCGAAAATGCATAATAAAGAAGGAAAAAAACATTTATACGTCGCACTGGAGTATAAATCGCAATTTCGGGGGAAATTTATTGGATAAAATCCAACACCAAGAATAGAAATTTGAAAGGCAATTTAAAATAAATAAAGAATAGTAAACAACAGGCTGAATAGGTGTACGTTATATGACGCATAAATAACCAACTGAGAAGGTGCCTGGTATGTTAACATAACATATTATGGTAAGAGTCATTCAAATAACTATAACATATAGAACATGCTATACGTTTGCCAAACAATCTGTCACTCCTAATCAATAAATCCCATGAAATCTTCTTCCTTTATGTCACTAGTAAACAACTCTGCCAACTCCAAAGGTATGCGCCGCTTCCTCTTGTCGTTTTCTGCTGCATATTTCACTACATCCAGCTTGTAATCTGCAATACATGATTTCCCTTTCGGTGCCATTTTTGTTCAGCCCTTCTTGGTGTTTATAAGTTACCGCCAACGATGAAATGATCCATTTGAATAGCTACGGCAGTAGCATATAGCATATAGCAGTAAGCATTCCATGACCCACAATGCACTTCTGCCATGACCCTCCCCCGCCAATTTGTTATTGGTTGACGTGTGTGTGACGATTGCTGACATTTTCTACGTCTCTTCCGTGAATGATATAAATAATATTATTTGATATTTTACGGTAATGTGTTAATAATTTCACACATAAGTCGCTCTGGCGTATATGTCGCACCCCCGTCCAAACTATGAAAAAAACTGCGACTTATAGTCCAAAAAATACGGTACTAAGATGGATGAAAGGGTGTGAAGGTGGGTGAATTAGTCAAGTTTGTTGTTTGTAAGCACATGCCTAAAATAACTTAAGCTGCATTTAAAAGTTGATGGAAAAATGTTTAGCCATTAAACATCCATACACTTTATAACCCGACTAGTCAACTAATTCTTAAAATATTCGATGACGAGTCGACAATTAAAATAGTCGTTAGTTGCAGCCCTAATATGGATTTTGTACATTCTTTGTATACTTTGTCGGGGATTCTCCAAGTACTTTGTCTTTTTCCTCCATGCCCAAAACATGCCCTTTAGGCTAACTGGAGACTGCTCGTTTTGATTGAATCCAATTCAGTTCAATTTAAATAGTGAAGTGAATTTACCGCCAACGATGAAATGATCCATTTTAATAGCTACGCCAGTAGCATATAACAGTTAGCATTCCATGACCCACAATGCACTTCTGCCATGACCCTCCCTCGCCAATGTGTTATTGGTTGACGTGTGTGTGACGATTGCTGACATTTTCTTCGTCTCTTCCGCGAATGAGATAAATAATATTATTTGATATTTTACGGTAATTTTACTGTAAAAGCGAAACGTGTTCCAATCAGTTTTCTAGCCGTTCATAGAGTTTCTACTTAAATGGATTTTTTATTCATCACTCCAAGCAACGTTTGTAAGTTTTACAATATAGCTAAAACAATTCTTACTTACTGAACCGTCCCATGTGCGATGTCTGTAGGCGTGTTGTCATGCATATTTGTATGTAATGTATTTACCCTAACGCCGTTAGCATTAGCTAATATGCTAACACATTTACGAGTGTCTGTTAGTATCATTGGGGTTTCACGGTGGAAGAGTGGTTAGTGCGGTTGCCTCACAATACGAAGGTCCTGAGTAGTCTGGGGTTCAATCCCGAGATCTTTCTGTGTGGAGTTTGCATGTTCTCCCCGTGACTGCGTGGGTTCCCTCCAGGTACTCCGGCTTCCTCCCACTTCCAAAGACATGCACCTGGGGATAGGTTGAATGGCAACACTAAATTGGCCCTAGTGTGTGAATGTGGGTGTGAATGTTGTCTGTCTATCTGTGTTGGCCCTGCGATGAGGTGGCGACTTGTCCAGGGTGTACCCCGCCTTCCGCCCGATTGTAGCTGAGATAGGCACCAGCGTCCCCCGCGACCCCAAAAGGGAATAAGCAGTAGGAAATGGATGGATGGATGGATTTTACGGTAATGTGTTAATAATTTCGCTCCGGAGCATATGTCGCGATTTATAGTCCGAAAAATTCGGTAAATGTTACAAATGCAACCTGATGTTATGTTACAAGCTTAACTATTATAAAATGACACTCCATTAAAACAAATACATATAACGTTTTAAACATGTTTAAATCTGAACACATTGAGCCTGAGATATTAGGACGAGCTAAAATAGGAGATTAGATACAATTGGTATGATATAATCTGTGCATGAACTATGCCACTATACATTCTGTTGGCATCGACTTTTAAAGCAATTTGCTGCAGGCAGAGATGGGCGATTGGTATCACAATGTTTCCTGTTGTCTTTTGAAGTAAGGATACAGATATATGTGCAAGATTAATGCCAAGGTGAGGATTTATAATGGTGGATTGTGCAACAGTGGCATGATGATTGTTGTTCACCCACAACAATGAAAAGTATCCTCACAGAGAACCGTTCCAATTAGCAAAAAAAGACAATGCCAAGTTGCCTCCTGCACCAATCCATAGCAACCCCCAAAAGCACTCCAGGTCGATGCCGCGAAAAAAGACCTTATGAGACAACAACTGAGCAGGGCAGCCCAACGGCAACGCGCTTCAAATAAACATCATTGGAAGCAACGGGATGGAGGTTGAGCATTGATCTGCTGCCTCGATGTTCAGGCAGCCAGACAGTCACATCTCTAAAATGCTGCAAATATTACAAAGTAATGTGCAGCCCGTGACAGCAGTGGGGTTTTTTTACCTAAAGGCTGCTCAACTCTGTATATTTGGAGCAGACTGATAATTGAGGATGTGTAGCAAAGCCTTCCTTCTTACTACGCTGTGAAGTAGAACACACCATTTTAGACAAGAAAATACACAAGAAAAAGTCGCTAAGACAACTGGAAAGGCTATCGAGATCAACTCAGAAAAAAAAGGGTGGAACTCAGAAAATGGTTTGAATTTCAGAAAATGGTTTGGATTTCAAGATTGCACATAATCACGTTTCATCAAACATATATCAACGTTGTTGCCCTAGAGTAAACTGGGTAACACATGGCATACTGACAAAGGTTAACCCATTGTTACTATAACAATCTACAAGATTAATATAGGTTGCCTCTCTCTCTTCCCCTCCATCTCTTCCGGTATTCCTTTTTTATGTTTTTATTTATCTTTCTAGTTATCATTATGTATACGTATTGTTCTATTTGAACAACTGTATTGTTGATAGAGGTAAACTATTGGTATTGTTCATGATCAATAGCGCTTTTTCTATTGGTATTTGTATTGCTCCATTTGTAGTGCAAAATTGCTCATTGTCATTTCTATATTATTATTTATTACACTAACTGCTTCTTTGCTATCACTTTTGCGATCATATTTGTGCATATCGTATGTGCTGGTGTTGTTCTATTGTTGTTTTTGTTGCTATTGTTGTGTTTGCTGTTGTTGTTTTTGTCTCTCTGTCTGATCCCCCTCTTGTCCCCACAATTTCCCCTCTGTCTTCCTTTTTTTCTCTTTCTGTACCCTCCTGCTCCTGCGCTCTGCAACAAATGATAATATAAATACATTTAATAAAGTCAAATTAAATAAGGCAATAAGAGAAGTATCCTACACTTCTCTTTTGTAAAGTAAATCCAAACAGGCGATATTGGCATCTACATCTACTATATGATTTGCCTGAAAAGCTGGACAGGACAAAAAAAAAAAAACATTTCAAGATTGCTGATTCGTTCATTTTGTTGTCAATAAATAATTGATCATCCAATCTTCATGCGGGCCCTCTCCACCAAAGTCCATAGCTCAACTCGGTGAGTCTTTTTTTTTGCCAGTTTAGTCAATCAGGGTTTTAGTTTCTCACTGTCGACGTGTGTGAATCTGGCCCCCCTTGTCATTGCCGTTCATTTGTGCTATGTTTGTGCTGGCTTGTGTCCTAAACTATTTCATTTGTTCTGCTGATGTTTTCAATGTAATTCTAAAATAAATTTTCTGATCAGTGATGTCAACCAAACATAACCAACAGCAGATCAATGCACAACATACTCACAAAATTAGGCAATTTTTAGAACCAACGTTTGAGTTTACCAATGCATATTTTACCAGTTATTTTATTAAGCTTAAAAATTCAGTTTAGCTTCCCCTGTCGTCAATGAGCAATCATAGGGTAGCTTTAAAGTGTCCTGCTTTCTTTAAGAAACTAGGCAGAAAAAAAACAGAAAAGAGTTGTGACATATTGTGGCAAAATGGTGAACAACAGGCTGAATAAGTGTACGTTATTTGACGCATAAATAACCAACTGAGAAGGTGCCTGGTATGTTAACGTAACATATTATGGTAAGAGTCATTCAAATAACTATAACATGTAGAACATGCTATACGTTTACCAAACAATCTGTCAATCCTAATCGATAAATCCCATGAAATCTTCTTCTTTGATGTCTCTTCTAAACAATTCTGCCAACTCCAAAGGTATGCGCTGCTTCTGCTTGTCGTTTCCTGCTGCATATTTCACTGCGTCCAGCTTGTAATCTGCAGCACATGATCTCCTTTTCGGTGCCATTTTTGTTCAGCCCTTCTCATTTTTTATAAGTTACCGCCAATGATGAGATGATCCATCTTAATAGCTACGGCAGTAGCATATAGCATATAGCAGTTAGCATTCCATGACCCACAATGCACTTCTGCCATGACCCTCCCCCGCCAAATTCTTACTGGTTGACGTGTGTGTGACGATTGCTGACATTTTCTTCGTCTCTTCCGCGAATGAGATAAATAATATTCTTTGATATTTTACGGTAATGTGTTAATAATTTCACACATAAGTCGCTCTGGCGTATATGTCGCACCCCCGGCCAAACTATGAAAAAAACTGCGACTTATAGTCCAAAAAAATACGGTACTAAATGGATGAAAGGGTGTGAAGGTGGGTGAATTAGTCAAGTTTGTTGTTTGTAAGCACATGCCTAAAATAACTTAAGCTGGATTTAAAAGTTGATGGAAAAATTTGAGCCATCAAACATGTGTACGCTTTATAACCCGACTAGTCAACTAATTCTTAAAATATTCGATGACGAGTCGACGATTAATATGGTCGTTAGTTGCAGCCCTAATATGGATTTTGCACATTCTTTGTATACTTTGTCGGGGATTCTCCAAGTACTTTGTCTTTTTCCTCCATGCCCAAAACATGCCCTTTAGGCTAACTGGAGACTGCTCCTTTTGATTGAATCCAATTCAGTTCAATTTAAATAGTGAAGTGAAGTGAATTATATTTACATAGCGCTTTTTCTCTAGTGACTCAAAGCGCTTTACATTGTGAAACCCAATATATAATTTTTACATTAAACCAGTGTGGGTGGCACTGGGAGTGTCTTGCCCGAGGACACAACGGCAGTGACTAGGATGGGGGAAGCGGGGATCGAACCTGCAACCCTCAAGTTGCTGGCACGGCCGCGCTACCAACAGAGTTATACCGCCCAACATTATTATAAATTACTTTATAATAATAATAATAATAATAATTATAATAATTATAATAATGGATTAGATTTATATTGCACTTTTTTATTATTAGATACCCAAAGCGCTCACAGAGCAGTGGGAACCCATCATTCATTCACACCTGGTGGTGGAAAGCTACATCTGTAGCCACAGCTGCCCTGGGGTAGACTGACGGAAGCGTGGCTGCCAGTTTGCGCCTACGGCCCCTCCAACCACCACCTATCATTTCATTCATTATTCATTCACCAGTGTGAGCGGCACCGGGGGCAAGTGTCCTTCCCAAGGACACAACGGCAGAGATTTGGATGTCAATAGGCGGGGAGCGAACCTGCAACCCTTAGGTTTCTGGCACAGCCGCTCTACCCACTACGCCATGCCGCCCCCAATTATCCATGAGGAACTACTATAGGTGTGAAGCACCGTCAATTAGCAATGCGATGATGATAGGCACACAAATGAATGTCAATCACACACACACACACACACACACACACACACACACACACACACACACACACACACACACACACACACACACACACACACATGTGGCACCACTGCTCAGATTTCACAAAAAAAATACCTTTACAGTAGCACCTCAACTTAAACTCCAGATTTGTTCCACGACTGAGTTTGTGACTCGAAACACTTGCAAAGCAAATCGGCCCCGCCGTTTGAAATAAACTTAACTCAATTTAATCCGTGCTTGTACCTCCCAAAAAAAACATTGTTTATATGTGTCGCGTGTTTGGGTGGCAAACAGTCAAGGGTAAACCGCCTCTTGCCCACAGTCATAAATAAATGATAAATGGGTTGTACTTGTATAGCGCTTTTCTACCTTCAAGGTACTCCAAGCGCTTTGACACTACTTCCACATTTACCCATTCACACACTGATGGAGGGAGCTGCCATGCAAGGCGCCAACCAGCACCCATCAGGAGCAAGGGTGAAGTGTCTTTCTAAGGACACAACAGACGTGACAAAGTTGGTACTAGGTGGGTATTGAACCAGGGACCTTCGGGTTCCACTGCGCCACGCAGTCAGCTAGAATAGGCTAAACTTACTCACGTCACCACACATTGAAGGAATCACATATTATCCATCCATTTCTACCGCTTATTACCTTTGGGGTTGCGAGGGGCGCTGTTGCTTATCTCAGCTACAATCGGGCAGAAGGTGTCGTACACCCTGGACAAGTTGCCGCCTCATCGCAGAGCCAACACAGATAGACAGACAACATTCACACTCACATTCACACACTAGGGCCAATTTAGTGTTGTCAATCAACCTATCCCCAGGTGCATGTCTTTGGAAGTGGGAGGAAGCCGGAGTACCCGGAGGGAACCCACGCAGTCACAGGGAGAACATTCAAACTCCAAACAGAAAGATCCCAAGCCCGGGATTGAACCCAGGACTCCTCAGGACCTTCGTATTGTGAGGCAGACGCACTAACCCCTTCCTCCACCGTGCTGCCCATCACATATTATCCTTTAATAAAATCATACAAAAGAAAACTCTCCAAACAAATCTCATCAGACACACATTTAAACCCACTGAAGACAGGATGCAGAGGAAGAGCTGAGCTGGAGAATTGGGAAGACTGTGAGTGGATGGGCACTAGGATTTAGAGTCTGGCTCATGTCACACTAGAATGGATGGGTTGCTCAGATGGTTATTAAAACAGGTTAATTGGGCCGGCCTCCCAAGAGATGGCGGCAGATGGACAGATAGAATGGGGTGGGCGAGAAAGAGAGAGCAAAAGGACTAAAATGAGGGAGCCATGGTTCTCACAGAGGGGCAGGTTGAAGAAATGGTTGCAAAAATCTGAGTATGGCCGCTGATTAGAGCACCACAGGGAGGGTGCAGTCTAATCAGAGTAGACCGGCGCTCTACATTGAGCTTGGCCCTCTGCGAGTGACTAAACATAGCCAGGTCCACTATCCATTACAGCGACCATGAGGGGATGACAAATGTGTGTTGGAAGGTCATTCAAAGCAATGTTAGAAGCCCATCACAGAGGCTGTTGGATGTTTGAAGTCCATCATAAAGAGTGGATCTACCATTCCTTCCTCAGAGGCGCCCGATAAAAGATAATGGGTCTGCTCCTGTTACAAACCTGCTCCCAGGCTGTGACACAACCCGAGAGTGAGCATAGGCTGTCAGAAATTCTAACTTTGTGCAAACATCGAGAGCATACCAAAGAAGATGATTATTATCTTAGGTACATCGAGAGCATACAAAAGAAGACTATTATTATTTTAGGAAACCCTCCCTGAAAATACAATATTAACAATTTAAACCAGGCATTAAATCATATCTGCATATACAGTATCGTGATGTTTTGTGCATATTTTCTTTGCAGTAATAATCGTAAAAATGGGGTTACTCTTCCATTTTGACTTGAGGGGGTAGGATTGTCCATCCATCCATCTTCTCCCGCTTATCTGAGGTCGGGTTGCGGGGGCAGCAGCCTAAGCAGGGAAGCTCAGACTTCCCTCTCCCCAGCCAATTCGTCTGGCTCTTCCCGGGGATCCCGAGGCGTTCCCAGGCCAGCCGGGAGACATAGTCTTCCCAACGTGTCCTGGGTCTTCCCCGTGGCCTCCTACCGGTTGGACGTGCCCTAAACACCTCCCTAGGGAGGCGTTCGGGTGGCATCCTGACCAGATGCCCGAACCACCTCATCTGGCTCCTCTCGATGTGGAGGAACAGCGGCTTTACTTTGAGCTCCTCTCGGATGGCAGAGCTTCTCACCCTATCGCTAAGGGAGAGCCCCGCCATGTGGAAGTAGTGTCAAAGCGCTTTGAGTACCTTGAAGGTAGAAAAGCGCTATAAAAGTACAACCCATTTATTATTATTTATTTAAATTGAGAGCTTTGCCTTCCGGCTCAGCTCCTTCTTCACCACAACGAATCGCTACAACGTCCGCATTACTGAAGACGCCGCACCGATCCGCCTGTCGATCTCACGATCCACTCTTCCCTCACTCGTGAACAAGACTCCTAGGTACTTGAACTCCTCCAATTGGGTCAGGGTCTCCTCGCCGACCCGGAGATGGCACTGCACCTTTTGCTGCATGATTCTGGAAAACCTACATTACAGATTTTTATTAAACTGAGATCAAGGAACTTTCCCTTTTGGCCATAAATGGTCAACATAGAATACAATTGGCACTTGTATCATCCTCAATGTACCAGAAACTAATCTGCTAACTATTGAACGGACGGACAAACATTCAAAAATATGGCGCTCCACTGATTCCTTTTTTACGTTTTGATTACACTTTGACCTTGGCGAAAGTCTGCGCTTAAGTGAGTGTTGTTCCTGTTCGTTATATTCAACTGTAATTTCTTCATCGGGAGCCATTTTGACAGCTGAGTAGGTTTATATATACAAACAAAATCAATCCATTTTCTACCGCTTATCCCTTTCGGGTCGCGGGGGGTGATGGAGCCTATCTCAGCTACAATGGGGCGGAAGGCAGCGTACACCCTGGACAAATACAATGAAAATCTAATTTACACATGCGCAACCATGGACATATTAGTATATTTGCTTCACTCATCCCTCATTAGTATTCATCCAAATGAGCAAAGATGAGCTTGGTTGGCCTTCATCAAGTGCTAACCATCTCTACCAATGTGAGCTGAACACATCAGCAGTCCACAACCTGACATTTCTGTGTATGCAACTAATGCATGACAACACCAACCTATGCACACCAGATTACAATAACGCAATAATGGATTGTACTCTCACATTATCATGAATATAATAATTCGAAAACCATACCCACTCGGCATCCATTGCAGCCAGTCACCCAGGATGAGTGTCCCCGGCTCCCACACCTAAGACCCCTTCCCAATTTTTCTTCTTTTTGCCATTTTTGGCTTTTGGAGTTTTTCCATGCCAGGTTGATGGCTCAGATCAGGAGATGTTGTGGTTTGTGAAGCACTTTGAGCCATTTGTGAGTAAAGGTTATTTACATAATTTTTGATTGATTTATTAATTAATTAATTGATTGACATTGTATAAAAAAGCTGTTAGCAATTAAATATACAGTGTAATAGTGCAGGTAGTGATGTGTTATGTTCATCCACACATCTGTACAACATACTGTATGTGGCCAACTAAGCCAAATCATACACTCATTTGAATCTGGATAGTGTATTAATGATGCACACTTAATAAAACTGGCAATAGAGAGACTTGGCCACATAGTAGAATAATAAAAAGGTCATTTGGCACATGTTTTTGGAAGAATCAAGTCTTCATAAAAAGAAAATACCTATTGCTAAAAAAAGAGACATTCACTTCCAACTCTTTGCACAAACTGTATGGACAGCAAGATAATATGCATTTTAAACAGACACTAGAGATGCGCGGATAGGCAATTATATCATCCTCAACCGCATCACTAAAGTCGTCATCCACCCGCAATCCACCCGCAATCCACCCGCAATCCACCCGAACCAACATTTCATCAAAGCCACACCCACCCGCCACCCACCCGTTGTTATATATCTAATATAGACGATGCAAGGCATTAGTGAGGTTAGAAAGTGTAACTCCCTCCAAATAGCACAGACACAATAGCTTTCTTGAACTGATTTATTTGAAGGCTTCCTTTCCCTTCGAATTCACCGTGAAAACTGTTATACATAAAGCAGGTTACAAACGTAAAAATAATAACATGCAAAGCATGTGGATCAAACATGTTACCAAGTAAAATACCAACAAATGACAAATACCTCGTTGGCCATACGCGGAAGTAGCTTCCTTGCATCCATCGACAGACCGAACGAGACACTTCAAAAATAAAAGTATGCCCACATACTGTTTCAAACAGTTCTGCTCGTTTTTCGTATGTGGGTAACAACAATTAACTATTTATAAATGGTTGATTTCTATAGGCTAGTAAGGTAAAGTGTTGTACCTGACAAGTTTGGGCTACCTTGCTTCTGCAGCCTTCATCAGAGGTGTCACGTGATGTTAGCGTGACGTTGTCTGTGACGTGATATATGGATTGTACTATCAAGAGTACAACATTTCACCTACAAGCCTATATAAATCAACCATTTATAAATACACGTCAGTAGGCTAAATGAATCTCTTCAACATAACATTTAACTATGTATAATGTAGCGGCTGGGTACGGGGTTTTAGCCAATGGCTTTGGCTGGGGGGCGGGACTTCCGGGAGAGATAGGGAAGTGACGTTATCGACAGTAAGTGAGAGTTTGCGTTGTCCCGGGAAAAGCGTTAGAGACATGAGAGCTGTTGTGTGGTTGTATTACATCTTGTGCAATAAAGACAAGACAAACGAAAAAGTTGTATGAGCCTACATTCCTGGGATTATTACAATATATATTTCTGAATTGATTCAACCGCCACCCGCCCGAATCTAATTAAAATCTATTTTTTCGTCATGTCATCCCCCCGACCCACGGTTTATCCGTGGACTCCGCGGTTGTGACCGCAAACCGCACATCTGTAACAGACACATATTTAACACAGGTGAAGTGAAGTGAAGTGAAGTGAATTATATTTATATAGCGCTTTTCTCAAGTGACTCAAAGCACTTTACATAGTGAAACCCAAAATCTAAGTTACATTTAAACCAGTGTGGGTGGCACTGGAAGCAGGTGGGTAAAGTGTCTTGCCCAAGGACACAACGGCAGAGACTAGGATGGCTGAAGCGGGAATTGAACCTGCAACCTTCAAATTGCTGGCACGGCCACTCTACCAACCGAGCTATACCGCTCCATAAGGAGGCGACTTGTCCGAGGTGTACAACGCCTTCCGCCCGATTGTAGCTGAGATAGGTACCAGCGCCCCCCGTGACCCCAAAAGGAATAAGCGGTAGAAAATGGATGCATGGATGGATAAATAGTATTCGCATAAGTACGACCAGGATTATACACACAATCACTGGGCCTTTTGTTGAGTGTACTTATTGACTAAAGTTCAATCAGCTTGTTGGATCAATGGTGTGGAAAATAAAAGCAATGTTGGCTATAGATTTTGCCTCAATTTTCTTTAATGTCATGACTGCAAAACAGTCATGTCAGAAACATTGCAGGCCGAGATCTGACACAGTCAGACCAAGTGAACTTAAAGCAAAGAGCACTATGTTGAGGCCGGTGTGTGTGTGTGTGTGTGTGTGTGTGTGTGTGGGCTGGTGTCTGCAGGCCTGCGTATTGTTAATGGTGTAGTCAATGCTCATAGTTAAAAAAGGCAACAAAGACCAGAGAGGGGTTGTGCTGCATATTTTTGAGAGCATACATTTCACGCTGAGCTTGACTGCAGTTGTCAGCAGTTTGTACCAAAGCAAGCTCTGCAAATTTTAGCATGGCTTCAATGCAGTCAAATTCGGCTAACCTTGTTCAGACAATCCTCCAGAGTAGCCTCAAAGTTATAACGGCTATATTTGAAATGTGTTCAGTCTTCAAAATCAACTGCAAAAAAAGACCAAAACTGCAAACATTGTATTGCTATGCAGCAGCTATTACTTTGGAGAACGGAAGGAATCATGTAGATATTTGATATACAATTGCTTTGTAAAGGCCATACTCACAAAGGCTTGAAGTGTGCTTTTTATTTCCATTGTTTGCCTGCAAGCGCAAAATATGCTTGTTGTAAAGGAAAAATATTCATTTTCATATATTTTTTCACCCCAAGCTTCCCCAAGGAAGCAAACAGCACCAAATCGCTTTCCCCAACCGCTGGAGGGAACACAATATATGTTTCTTCAATCTAATCAACAACTCAATTGAAACTTTAGAAAAGGTTTAGTTTTTCCTATTAGAGTGGTCGGAGCATAAACCAGAGGAATCCCTCTAGCCTTTAAACCTTAAAAACACATGTAGAAACACACAGTAGTAACTTCAAACTTCCGTTTAAAAAAATAGCCATTAGGCAGTGAGCCGCCGAGCTGAGGCATGTTTATACGCTGGTGTGGAATAACTGTGGAATTGCTGGCACTGACATTGCACTTGGAGAAAGTTAGAAAGACTTGGATCTGAGATTATAATTGGTCGGATCTGTGAGAGACCTCAAACTCCTCAAATATTGTAAAATATGTTTTTCAGCTGCTCAATGGTATTTGTTTATGGTAAATAAGCTATATCGCACTGTAAGACCTCGTGTTCTGCGGCAGCAATCGGCGCTGTCATATTTCCTAACATCATTTCGACATAACTACTATCTGTGCTCATTAGATAAAAATATAAAAAAATATCTGAAAGATATATATATATATATATATATATATATATATATATATATATATATATATATATATATATATATATATATATATATATATATATATATATGTGGGGGGGAAAAATCACAAGACTACTTCATCTCTACAGAACTGTTTCATGAGGGGTTCCCTCAATCATCAAGAGATTGAGGGAACCCCTCGTGAAACAGTTCTGTAGAGATGAAGTAGTCTTGTGATTTTTCCCACACATACATATATTGTGCTCTACCACGGTATCGAGCACTATTCTCTAGATAATCTAATTAAGGCATAAATATATATATATATATATATATATATGTATATATATATATATATATATATATATATATATATATATATATATATATATATAAATTGTCAACACCAGGGCGCATTCCAATGCACCCTCATCTTGATTGCGCCCCTCCAAGAGTGCACCTGGCCGTGTCAGTCCTGCTGCAGCCGGCAGCTGCAGTCAATCACCAGTAATCAGCACACCTGAAGTTGTTCACAGGTCCTGCCTTCAAAAGCCTGCACAACCTGCTATCCCGGGCCGGAACGTAACCATCCGTTCTTGTACCACCTCCGTTTACGTGTTGACGTGCTGTGTGTCTCGTCATTCCTTTTTCCCCCTGCTTCCTGGACTGCCTCTTGGGTCTTGACCTCCCGCTTGGACACAGACCTCCTAAGGCCCGCTATAGCCCCCCAACTTCCTGCTTGCCTCACGGACATTCGAGCATGCCTCTCCCCTGTGGGACTTCCGCCTCTCGCTCATCACTCCCGGTAACACACAGTTAATTCCACACACACATTTGGATTTAGTCACACTTCATTCTCTAGGAATTCACTGACAAGGAGTAGTATGGCGTCTCGTCTTGCTGAAGTGAAGGCTCGCCAAAATATACGGTGGAACCTCGGTTTACAGAGCCCTCCATTGGCGAACGTTTTCGGTTAACAAACTTTTGGGCCGAGCCAAATATGCCTCCATGTGCAAAATGTCGCGGCAAGTCTCCAATAGTGACGAGAGCTGACTTTTTTCACAATAGGAGGAAGAGACTTTTTCATTTCAGCGTCTCGGGGAAGCGCACACACAGCACTCCTTCTCCCTTCCCTTTGGAGCCCATTCTCTCTCTCTCTCTCTATCGCTCCAAGCTCCCTTAGCA
Organism: Nerophis ophidion; assembly: GCF_033978795.1. Lineage (NCBI taxonomy): Eukaryota > Metazoa > Chordata > Actinopteri > Syngnathiformes > Syngnathidae > Nerophis > Nerophis ophidion. Next base: position 62,740,888 of record NC_084616.1, read on the forward strand.
CGCAGCACGGCACAGAACCCCCCACCCTTTGGAGCCCATCTCGTTCCGTGAAGATCAACTGTGAATTGATTTTACGTTTTTAATTGTTTATTATTGTAGCAATATGGTTGTTAAAGTTAAGGATTTTTGTGACCTCCAGAGGGACTTCTTTGTGTGTATCTGCTGAGCTTGTCATCGTCATTGTTTTGCCTTGTTATTAAACAAAAAGGTCATCCATCACTCCATTGTTATGTATGTTTGATACACAGTACTGCATTGCACTTTATATTGTGTCCAAAGTGTACAAACCTTCACTAAAATTGAACTTTTGTCGAGGCGGGAACCCATTATTCATATTTACATTGCTTCTTTGGAGAAAGTTGCTTTACAATACAAACTTTTCCAGTTACGAACCCTGTTGAAAATCCAATTAAGTTTCTAGTGAACAAAAGAGGGTTGAATGGGATAAAGTATCGGTAATTTTCTATACTTTTCGATAGTTTTCAAATAAAGGGAAGTATAAAAATGTCAATGTTGGCTTTAATTTAACAGAAAATCTTACAATGTTTCCTATAGCACTCAAATAACAATTTTACAAGGTTAAAAGTATATAAATTGAAAGGCATTAAAAACATTGAGCTTTTCTTATTGCACTCAAATAAGAATTTACAATTTTCCATATTACATGAAGTCTGCCATAATCAAGTATTAGATTAGAATATAATAAAGACATGCTTTATTAACATACTAAATGTTTCCTGATTTATTTGCCACTGTGTATATATATATATATATATATATATATATATATATACATATACATGTACACACACATATATATATGTATATGTATGTATATATATGTATATGTATGTATATATATGTATATATATATATATATATATATATATATATATATATATATATATATATATACATAAACCCCGTTTCCATATGAGTTGGGAAATTGTGTTACATATAAATATAAACGGAATACAATGATTTGCAAATCCTTTTCAACCCATATTCAATTGAATGCATTACAAAGACAAGATATTTGATGTTCAAACGGATAATTTTTTGTTTTGTTTTGTGCAAATAATAATTAACTCAGAATTTCATGGCTGCAACACGTGCCAAAGTAGGTGGGAAAGGGCATGTTCACCACTGTGTTACGCACCTTTTCTTTTAACAACACTCAATAAACGTTTGGGAACTAATTGTTAAAGCTTTGAAAGTGGAATTCTTTCCCATTTTTGTTTTATGTAGAGCTTCAGTCCAGGGGCGTCGCCCGACATATTTCAGTGGGGCACGTGCCCCACTGTTGATCTGCAGTGCCCCAGTAAAAATTTCACCAATAAAAAAAACGCTTCAGAGTTTTAAGTCTACATAACATAGACAATAGGGACGGCGTGGCACAGTGGGAGAGTGGCCGTGTGCAACCCGAGGGTCCTGGGTTCAAATCCCACCTAGTACCATCCTCGTCACGTCCGTTGTGTCCTGAGCAAGACACTTCACCCTTGCTCCTGATGGGTGCTGGTTGGCGCCTTGCATGGCAGCTCCTTCCATCAGTGTGTGAATGGGTAAATGTGGAACTAGTGTCAAAGCGCTTTGAGTACCTTGAAGGTAGAAAAGCGCTATACAAGTACAACCCATTTATCATTTATCATTTAACAGCGCACATACTACTTAATATGGTAATTGATTGCTACTGTATTCATTCCACGAAACAGTGAGCACATGGCTACTTAATATTGTAATTTATTCACGTGTGGATAGAGACTTCGGTTGAGAGAGAGAGAGAGAGAGAGAGAGAGAGAGAGAGGGGATTCGAATCACTGCTTGAGGTAAGTAACGTTAGCAAACAACAATTTGTTAATTACAATATTTTGATTTTGATTTGACTCAAACTGTAACTCCTAGATGGATTTAAGACAGTTATTCGCCCGCAGCAGAGAAGAAGCAGCAAGGAATGAGAGATGTAAGTGAAGTCCTAGCTAGCTAGGCAACATCATTGTCTTAAGTTGATGCTAAGTTAGCTAACGTTATTCCTTGTATCAGACAAACATATTCATTTGCTGTACAAGCTGTCGGGGGAATTTCCAATGAACATGAAACATAATGTTGGTTATTGTCTGCTGGTTCTGCATCAATGATGATTTGGAGTAAGCATGTGTGAGTTGAGTGCTTCTCAAATGGTTTATCTTCAGGAAGAAAAACAGTTTTCCATATCATCAAGTCATGAGCCAAATTTTTAAATCATTCAAGTTTATTTCACAGACAAATAGCACAGTAGACTTGTCTTGTTAATCGGTGTGACTTTGACTAAAATAATCTTGTTTTGTCACCAGAAACATGGCTACCGCTAAAGCATCTGGTTTTGTTTCCAGAAAAAAATAGTAACATTTCTGTATTTGTTTTCAGAAAGATGGATGAAAATATCTGGTTTTGTTGCCCCATTTAGATTTTTAAAAAATATATTTCCATGTCTGTCCTGAGTCCTCCTCCAACTTGTTAGTCGGTTTGCCTTTTGCTAAAATACTCACTAATAGTCACTAGAAAAATGGCTAAAAATATCTGGTTTTGTTGCCACAATTTGATTTTTTTCTCCCTAAACTTTTTTTTTTTCATGCACACATCTGACTGCGACTCACTGAAAATGACACACAATCCACTTTTATGTCACGACCCAGCAGTTGGGAACCACTGGTCAACTGTATAACAGTTACTGTAATATTTCCATGTCTGTCCAGAGTGATTGACCACTTTACAAAAATGAAAAGGAGACGTTAGTTTACTTCTCAGAAAATGATTCCCTGAACAGACACACGACAGTTGTTCATTTATTCTACTACTGTGGCTTTATTGTTTTGCGTATATTTTATAGTTGTGTATCTGAAATAGGATTAGCCACATTGCCATAAATGGAAATTAAATAATATAAAAGAACCCAGCGATGTAGTGCTTTATTTTTTGTTTTATCCAATCCAATCCAATCCACTTTATTTATATAGCACATTTAAACAACAATAACGTTTCCAAAGTGCTGCACAGCCATGTTAAAAACAATTACTTTTGTAGATGTTAAATTTGCAGATGATTACTGCAATAAATATTTCAAAAAGATTCATTGCTCTTCCTTTTTGCTTTTACCAGTAGCAGTTTAGAAGTCTGGAGTAAAACAGTGCACAAGTAGGTCAAATGCATTAGTTAATTTCAGGTGGTTAATCAAAGATCCATACAACATCATCTGATATGATTTCATAGTTTAAAGCACTATTTATGTATTTTTTATGATAAATAAGTGCTAAAAATGTTTTTGCTTGCACGCTTTGCACGCTCACATGAATTATTTGTGCCCCAGGTGTGCCCCAGTACAGTATTAGGTCTAGTGACGCCCCTGCTTCAGTCATTCAAATGTACGGGTTCTCCGCTGTCGTATTTTACGCTTCATAATGCGCTACACATTTTCGATGGGAGACAGGTCTGGACTGCAGGCGGGCCAGGAAAGTAACCGCACTTTCTTTTTACCTTTCAGCATTAATGGTGCCTTCACAGATGTGTAAGGTACCCATGCCTTAGGCACTAATGCACCCCCATACCATCACAGATGCTGGCTTTTGAACTTTGCGTCTATAACAGTCTGGATGGTTCGCTTATCCAAGATGATTAACTCAAAAGTACTACATTTGAGTTAATCATCTTGGATAATCATTACCATCAAGATCCAGGGTCGGGAGGTGGCAGTAGTGGGGCAGTACAAGTATCTGGGAGTCCACTTGAACAGCAGACTGGACTGGAAGGACAACTGCAAAGCTATTTACAAAAAGGGCATGAGCAGACTCTTTTTCCTGAGGAAGCTTAAGTCCTTTAATGTGTGCAGCAAGCTGTTGGAGATATTTTATAAGTCTGTTGTGGCCAGTGCCCTCTACTTTGCAGTGGTTTGTTGGGGGAGCAGCACCAGCAGAACAGACTCAAACCGGATTGACAAACTGATCCGGAAAGCCAGCCAAACTATTGGCAAGCAGTTTGTAGGCGTTTGTGTCAGTGAGGAATAGGAGGACACTGGACAAACTGCTGGCCATTATGAACAATCCTGCCCACCCACTCCACCAGACAATTGAGGGACAGCGGAATTCATACTCCAACAGTCTCCTTCAGCTTCGTTCCCACAGTGTTCGATTCAAGAACTCCTTCATTCCGCACTCCATCCAGCCGTATAATCACTCGCCATACAGCAACAGAAAATATCTGTCTATTACCTGACACCTTCTATGTTAGCTACTTGTCTTTGTTTTAATGTCTATTTTCTGCTGGATTTACTCTCTATTTTTGGCTGCAGCTGCCACATATACTGTACTATTGTACATAGTAATTGTTGTATTTTGTATATATTATATCAACATAATATAATATATCAGAATATATAGTATATTGTACATATATTATGTAAGTATTACATCTTTTCCTTTCCATCCTTACACTCTCCATCATTGTAAGTGAGCTACTGTGTGGAACAATGTCCCTTGTGGATACTAAAGTTGGTCTAATTCTAAGTCATTAGAACACATTGGCCTCCAAGTTATAGCACAAACATGACTTTGTTGGTGTGTTTTAAGCCTTAGGGCTCGAATGTAATATCATTGTGCAAACTAAAGGAGAAACACTTGTCACAAACGATTACTAACATTTCCCTGAGGGCTTATGCCATTTTGTGTATGTGCATGGCATCTCTTCAAAACCAGCTAGTGCCAAGTCTTCCCCTGGATGACGGGTCTTTCAAACTGTAGGCCCAATGTGTTTTAAGGTAGGGCTGAGCGATATACGCGATATATTGCGGGTTTGTCTCTGCGATATGGAAAATGACTATTTTGTAATATTCGAGTATACGTTCTGACGCAGTTGTTTTTCGCTGCGGGGGATTACACTACAGGCTCTTCCCACTCCTTCTTGTGTCTCCTTCTCAAAGAGTGTAAGCACAGGTTCTTAAATAAGTCACACACTGTCATGTCAAACGTCACATACGTATACGCCCTCGCATAGCAGAGAGGTAGCAGCGTGGCTAACGTTAGCCGTGATGCTAGCGGAGTGTTGCAAAGGTGCCAAAAAAGGTGCGAATCTGGTAACAAATGAAGGAAGAATTAATTCCCAAGAAAAACAGCACGGACTCCATCGTCTGGCGGTGGTTTGGCTTCAAGTGGGAATATGTCGAATAGACAACTTTAATTTGTCAAGTGTGGGGCACAAGCGTTCCTCCCAAAAATAGCATTATTGCTAATATGTAGCATCATTTGAAAAGTCACCTGCTAATAACTTTAATAAATACAGTTTTGGAAAATTGACTTAGTTGTGATTTCATTCTCGGCATGAAAGTCTCAAATGATCATATATTAATATGGTGTGAACAAAAATGTTTTAATGTAGACACATATGCTGTGGATGTATGTATCAAATGTTCATTCAAGGCTAAGGCAAAATACCGAGATATACCGTATTTCCTTGAATTGCTGTCGGGGCGCTAATTAATTTAAAACCTCTCCTCACTCCTGAGCTTACCAAAGGCATGCGGTAAAAGTAAGCATGCGCTAATTATTTTAAAACCTCTTCTCACTCCGGCACTTACCAAAGGAATGCAGTAAAAATTTGAGTGTGATGTAAGCTTGGACCTTAAATCCTACTGAATAGCTCTTAGCCTTCTTCCCTTTATGCGATTTCAAATTACCGGTATTGAAATCAGCCTCCTCCATTTTGAAAAGTATGACAGGGGAAGTGTCACTCGTGACGTCACGAGTTCGACCAGGCGGCAATACTAAGCATGCGCTGATTATTTTGGGAAGCGAGTTTGACCCGGCAGTAATTCAAGGCAGGCACATACTATATGCCCTGCGGCAATTTAAGGAAATACGGTATGCAGTATTTCCCCCAAAAATAGCATTACTGCTAATATGTAGCATCATTTGAAAAGTCATCTGCTAATAACTTTGAAAAATACAGTTTTGGAAAATTGAAATAGCATTACTGCTAATATGTAGCATCATTTGAAAAGTCACCTGCTAATAACTTTAATAAATGCAGTTTTGGAAAATTGACTTAGTTGTGATTTCATTCTCGGCATGAAAGTCTCAAATGATCATATATTGATATGGTATGAACAAAAATGTTTTAATGTAGACACATATGCTGTGGATATATATATCAAATGTTCATTCAAGGCTAAGGCAAAATACCGAGATATACCGTATTTCCTTGAATTGCCGCCGGGGCGCTAATTAATTTAAAACCTCTTCTCACTCCTGAGCTTACCAAAGGCATGCGGTAAAAGTAAGCATGCGCTAATTATTTTAAAACCTCTTCTCACTCTGGGACCTACCAAAGGAATGCAGTAAAAATTTGAGTGTGATGTAAGCTTGAACCTTAAATCCTACTGAATAGCTCTTAGCCTTCTTCCCTTTACGCAATTTCAAATTACCGGTATTTAAATCAGCCTCCTCCATTTTGAAAAGTATGACAGGAGAAGTGTCACTGGTGACGTCACGAGTTTGACAAGGCGGCAATACTAAGCATGCGCTAATTATTTTGGGAAGCGAGTTTGACCCGGCAGTAATTCAAGGCAGGCGCATACTATATGCCCTGCGGCATTTCAAGGAAATAGGTCATATTGTATATCGCAATATGGCCTAAAAATATTGCGATATTAAAAAAAGGCCATATCGCTCAGCCCTACTTTAAGGCTTGTGAATATTAACAGGACAATACCCAAAGAATCACCAAAAGGTTTCCAATGTTTTATGTTATCTTGCGGTTCAATTTTGTCTCCAGTGGCTGTAAAGTGGCGTTTGTATGCTGATATGGCAGCACTGTCAGGTGACATCTACATGTCAACAACACCCTTTAAGTCTCTCTAAAGCAGGGGTCTCAAACTCACTTTACCTGGTGGCCACAGGATGCAGAATCTGGGTGAGGCTGGGCCGCAAGAAAAGATTTCCTAAAAAAAATGTGCATACTCCTCAGCATATATTTGTAATTAGCCGACGCACGGAAAACAATGTTATTTCCGCAATGTGTGTCTTTCCGCTTTCTTTCCCTACAGCAACTCAGCGGTCGGCGAATAATAGCCGGGAAAGTACCGGAATAGCGAGCACAAAAAAGTGACGGCTTCTGGAGTATTATCCGGCGTCATATAGAAATATATGTAGTGTTCATAGTGTGAGGCAATGCAAATTAAACAATAAAAAAAACCAAATAACCGTTTGGATCGGTCCAGGTTATCGGGGACTGTTACTACTGACGGACAGGTGTCACAGTGTGACTGCAGCCGGGCATGTAAGAAAACCCTTGTTTCCATGGCAACGTCTCTGTCGCTTTCAATCACTTGCCGCTGTTCCACTAACGCAAGGGTAGGCAACCCAGAACGTTGAAAGAGCCATTTTTGACCCAAATAACACAACGCTGTCAAGCGCCATTCATATAAAACTTGCGGGCCGCACCAACATTAAACTTTCATATTATCCATGCGTTTGTTACGTCTCGTCTCAATTACTGTAACGTATTATTTTCGGGTCTCCCCATGTCTAGCATTAAACGATTACAGTTGGTACAAAATGCGTCTGCTAGACTTTTGACGAGAACAAGAAAGTTTGATCATATTACGCCTGTACTGGCTCACCTGCACTGGCTTCCTGTGCACTTAAGATGTGACTTTAAGGTTTTACTACTTACGTATAAAATACTACACGGTCTAGCTCCATCCTATCTTGCCGATTGTATTGTACCATATGTCCCGGCAAGAAATCTGCGTTCAAAGGACTCCGGCTTATTAGTGATTCCTAAAGCCTAAAAAAAGTCTGCGGGCTATAGAGCGTTTTCCGTTCGGGCTCCAGTACTCTGGAATGCACTCCCTGTAACAGTTCGAGGTGCTATCTCAGTAGAAGCATTTAAGTCTCACCTTAAAACTCATTTGTATACTCAACCCCAGGAGTGTCAAACTCAAATACAGAGTGGGCCAAAATTTTAAACGGAACAAAGCCGCGGGCCAAGGTTGAACAAATTAACCTTTTAATAGAGACCCAAACAAGTTTCGCATTAAATATTGAACAAGCACGGCTTATATAACTTTAGTGACATGCAAAATCCAGTTTCAAATAATAATAATAATAATTAAAAGAATATCAATGGCATAGCAAATAAAATTTAAATAAAAATGTTATGTCTTTTTTTCTATTTGCAATTTTCTGAGGTAAATATCAATTTTTTTTCCACAGGCTAATAATAAATTTGAAAATAAAATAACAATAATAAATGAACCAAACATTCAAGCCTTGAAGTAGCAAGAGAAAATGCATGAATAAAACGTTAATTATTGGTAAGTTTGCTGGAAGTTTCCCGGAAGACTTAGTGCTGCAAGGGTTTCTGGGTATTTGTTCTGTTGTGTTACGGTGCGGATGTTCACCCGAAATGTGTTTGTCATTCTTGTTTGGTGTGGGTTCACAGTGTGGCGCATATTTGTAACAGCGCTAAAGTTGTTTATACGGCCACCCTCAGTGTGACCTGTATGGCTGTTGACCAAGTATGCGTTGCATTCACTTGTGCGTGTGTGTGTGTAAGAGCCACAAATATTATGTGACACGCTGTTAGTATGGAGGAAAAGCGGACGTGACGACAGGTTGTAGAGAACGCTAAAGGCAGTGCCTTAAATGCACGCCCCCAATATAGTTGTCCTGGTGGAAATCGGTGGAAATTCGGGAGAATGGTTGCCCCGGGAGATTTTCAGGAGGGGCACTGAACTTCGGGAGTCTATCGGGAAAATTAGGAGGGTTGGCAAGTATGAGTATTAGTGGTGAATGCGGTGTTACTGCGGCACCGCCGCTGTATAACACCGGCGGGCCAGCTCTAATGCTAAACTGATATTGCCTCAAGGGCCAAATTAAATTACACGGCGGGCCAGAGTTTGACACCCATGCTCTAGCCTTTAAATAGAACTCCTTTTTAGACCAGTTGATCTGCCGCTTCTTTTCTTTTTCTCCTCTGTCCTCCCCTCCCGTGTGGAGGGGGTCCGGTCCGATGGCCATGGATGAAGTACTGGCTGTCCAGAGTCGGACACAGGATACACAGGATGGACCGCTCGCCTGTGTATCGGTTGGGGACATCTCTACGCTGCTGATCCGACTCCGCTTGGGATGGTTTCCTGTGGACGGGACTCTCGCTGCTGTCTTGGATCCGCTTTGAACTGAACTCTCGCGGTTGTGTTGGATCCACTATGGATTGAACTTTCACAGTATCATGTTATACCCGCTCGGCATCCGTTGCTTTCGGTCCCCTAGTGGGGGGCGGGGTTGCCCACATATGTGGTCCTCTCCAAGGTTCTCATAGTCATCATTGTCACCGACGTCCCACTGGGTGTGAGTTCTCCTTGCCCTCATGTGGGTTCTTCCGAGGATGTCGTAGTCGTATTGGTTTGTACAGTCCTTTGAGACTATTGTGATTTAGGGCTATATAAAAAAACATTGATTGATGATTGATTTATATTAAGGTGGGGGCCGCAAAATAACGTCTCAAGGGCCACAAATGGCCCGCGTGTCTGAGATCCCTGCTCTAAAGCGTATCGTCACACACTCACAGAGCCAGCACGTAGCGAGAATCACAGAAGCTGGCGGGTGCGGAAGGCTTGCTGAGAAACGGCTCCCGTGGGTGCAAACACAAAGACAAAATTGAAACAACCTCTTCAAGGCAAACCCTCTTCCTGTACACACGGGCAAATATTTGCGCGTCGTAGGCAAATGAACTTAATTTATCCGTGATGCAGCGCTAACCTTGGTTGCCGCTAATTGTTGTGCAATCTAGGAGAAAGCCCTGGAGTGCTATTTGAGAGAAAGCCACATGTGGTGTTTAGCAAGTATGAGTGGAGGCCAAGTGTGACTCCGAGGGTGTCTGAGTAAGAGGTGTACACGTCAGTATGCACCTGTGCACCAGTATGAGTTATGTGTGTGTGTTTGCGGCACTCCGTCCTAAAAGGAAATAAATTAGCAGAGCTAGCAGGTTTCTCTGACAAGTCCTGTTAATGAGAACATCCTCCAGAGCCTTTTTCGACCGGGGGAGAGAAACCAGAGGCTGTGATCATCTGTTCAGCCGGGAAGATGGCATTGAGGTGGGGAGGCTGGGAAACAGCACAACGGCTGCACAATTAGACTACACCATCTGCAGCATCGACGCCAACGTGTAATTGGAAGTGGAAAAATCGAGCCCAAAAAAAGTTCATACAGCTCTAAAACCAATGTGGAGGTTATGGAGTTGTTTTGATTTTGCAAACGACATGACGTCAACATTATTAATCCATTACTAAATATGAGACCTGCGACTCCATCCATCCATCCATTGTCTACCGCTTGTCCCTTTCGGGGTCACGGGGGGGTGCTGTAGCCCAGTGGTTCTCGAATGGGGGTATGCGTACCCCTGAGGGTACTTGAAGGTATGCCAAGGGGTAAGTAAAATTTTTAAAAAATATTCTAAAAATAGCAACAATTCAAAAATCCTTTCTAAATATATTTATTGAATAATACTTCAACAAAATATGAATGTAAGTTCCTAAACTGTGAAAAGAAAAGGAACAATGCAATATTCAGTGTTGACAGCTAGATTTTTTTGTGGACATGTTCCATAAATATTGATGTTAAAGATTTCTTTTTTTGTGAAGAAATGTTTAGAATTAAGTTCATGAATCCAGATGGATCTCTATTACAATCCCCAAAGAGGGCACTTTAAGTTGATGATTACTTCTATTTGTAGAAATCCATCCATTTTATACCGCTTATTCCCTTTAGGTTCGCGGGGGGCGCTGGTGCTTGTCTCAGCTACAATCGGGCGGAAGGCAGAGTACACCCTGGACAAGTCACCACCTCATCACAGGGCCAACACAGATAGACAGACAACATTCACACTCACAGTCACACACTAGGGACCATTTAGTGTTGCCAATCAAACTATCCCCAGGTGCATGTCTTTGGAGGTGGGAGGAAGCCGGAGTACCCGGAGGGAACCCACGCATTCACGGGGAGAACATGCAAACTCCATACAGAAAGATCCCGAGCCCGGGATTGAACCCAGGACTACTCAGGACTTCCGTATGGTGAGGCAGACGCACTAACCCTTCCTCCACCGTGCTGCCCATGTGTAAAAATATTTTATTTATAATTGAATCACTTGTTTATTTTTCAACACGTTTTTTGTTATTTTTATATCTTTTTTTCCAAATAGTTCAAGAAAGACCACTACAAATGAGCAATATTTTGCACTGTTACACAAATTAGTAAATCCGCAAGTGATGACATAGTGCTGTATTTTACTTCTTTGTCTGTTTTTTTCAACCAAAAATGCTTTGCTATGATTACTTGAATTAAAAAAAATGTTCACAAGAGGTACATCACTGAAAAAATGTTGAGAACCACTGCTGTAGCCTATCTCAGCTGCATTTGGGCGGAAGGCAGCGTACACCCTGGACAAGTCCCCACCTCATCGCAGGGCCAACCCAGCTAGACAGACTCATAAATACGTAAATAAAAAAACATGTTGTACCTTTCTTCTGTTTCAGATACATACGATCAAATAACAATTGATCACTTCCTGTGGTAAATGGAAATCATTTGCATTGAGGAGACAATCACTGAGACCCTTGAGCCACACTACTCTTTGTAGAGGCAGAAAACAAAAAAACCAAAAAATTCTAAAAAGTTGTCAAACAGCTTAATTCCACTAAAGTGACGAAAATGTGACATTTGTTCGACTAATTATATGCTTGACTTGAACACTCCGTCCCTGTGGCTATATACTGCATGTCTTAGTACACAGTGATGCTAAGTGATAACGACCATTTCTGTTACATCTCCCGTTAACATTGACACACGACTTTGAGAAGCACAAACCACGTAGAGGCGTGTAGAAAAGCACAAGGAGCTTTCCAGAAGAGCATTAGCATGATTCATCTTCACAAAACTGTAAAAGCTTCTGATAATCGCTTTAGCTAATCCTTTAACGCTTCGGGCAAACCAGCATGGAGGGAGTGAAGAGGTGGTTCTTTATTCATGGTAGGATGAATTGGGTGATGGTGCCAGTGTGGGTGCAACGTGGTCAGGTTTTGGCATTGATTGCATATGTGGAAAAGCATATATTAGTCTTTGCCATTCCATTTGCTTTGTGTTGAACCCAAGTCAAATGCAGCATTTCCAAGGAATAATGCAACAGTATAACTCCATGACTAATATCACATATTTTGCCTACTGGTAAAGCGGAACTGCACATGTTTTCTTAATTTTGTCTATCATTAACAATCCTTACCTACTCAGCGGCCTAGTGGTTAGAGTGTCCACCCTGAGATCGGTAGGTTGTGAGATCAAACCCCGGCCGAGTCATACCAAAGACTATAAAAGAATGGGACCCATTACCTCCCAGCTTAGCACTCAGTATAAAGGGTTGGAATTGGGGGTTAAATCACCAAAAATTATTCCCGAGCGCGTCACCACTGCCTCACCCCCCAGGGGGTGATCAAGGGTGATGGGTCAAATGCAGAGAATCATTTTGCCACACCTAGTGTCTGTGTGACAATCATTGGTACTTTAACTTTAACTTTTTTTATGTTGGACAATTACACATGTTAGTCTTTTTGTTATTGCATTTTAAATTATGAATAAACGCTAGCAGAAGTCTGCTAACAATGGAGCCAATGGTAGTAGCTCTATTCCATCTTTTAAAGCGCTCTGGAAACATCCAAAAACCTCTATCAATCTGTATGTATATACTGTATGTAGTGTAGTAACAGGCACATTCATAAAAACATGTAATATTTATTCATTTTATTCATATGGCGGCATATTAATCTCAGAGTCACATTAACATGTTCGCTTTTTTTCCTTCCACAATGACAACTCTACTAATCATTACAGACTTCATGAGAGCCAACACTACTTTAGGATAAATGACGATCCATAACCTTATATTTTTGTGTCTGAATATACAGAGGACGAGCTAAAATTTTTAAAAGCTTTTTGCTAAACAGGGCGAGCTTTAGTGACACACTAAGCATCATGTAGCAGTATTGCTAAATGTTTAGCAATAAAGATTTAGGTTTAGTCTTTATTTAAAGGGACAATGCACAGAAACATTAAGTTCAAAGACGTATATGTTTTGTACCAGATTATAGCTAACTAGCTCGATTCCATCGCAAGTCCCTAACTACCTAAATTAAAGGGATACAAAAATCATGCAATAAAATCATTACAATAAAATCATTCTATATCACATAATAAAATTTAAAAAAGTCATAAAATGCCCTTTCATGGACACATACTTAATATATGATACAACCACATCTCATTTACATCATCACACAAAGACAACACATGCTCCTGTTCACATCTGTCATCATTAGTGACCGTGTGTGTAGCTTTGATTGCTCCAAAGCCACTTCTTAACTTCAATTGTAAATGGAGAGTAATCTGTTAAACTTTTCAAGTTTGTTGTGAGGTTGTTCCATTCCTTTATGGCTTTATATGAAAAGGCTGATTGTGCAAAAGATGTTTTACATCTGGGTATGCTACACTGCCCCCTGGTGGAGGCTCGCGTGTTTCTGGTTGACACAGCAGCTATAAACTGGACAAAGTGCCAAAGTGGCGCTGGTGCGGTGTTATTTAGGATTCGAAGGGCCATTCGTATTGATGCTAATCTTTGAATATTAGCTAAGTTTAACAATCTACTGTATATTTTTGGAGAACTAAACAGTGATGGTGGTGTTGTGGTTTTCGGTCAAGAATTTTGAGCGATTGTTTGTGCAAAGTTTCCAATGGCCTCAGAGTCATTTTGCTTGCCTGCCACCAACATGTTATACAATAATTAAAAAAAAAAAACAGACATAACCATTGCATTAAAATAAGTTTGAGCTGCCTCCAGTGTTAACGAATTCCTGATACATTTGAACATTTTAATGTTGTATTTAAGACTCTGGCACATCTGTTTGATATGTTTTTTAAAGCCAAGTGTCTAAAATGACACTCTGGTAACGATATTCACTAACATTTTGCATTATCTCCTTATTAACCCTTATATTTGGAAAGGATGACACTTTATATTTGTTTGCAAAATAATAAAAACTATAAAAACAATAAAACAATCACTTACTGGAATGATGGGATGTTTATATCTTCCCTAGATGAATAATTAATCAAAAATTCTCACAGATAGTTAAGAAAAGTGATGCAAACAAGCTTCTTTATGTGTCTTTCTCGTCATCTCCAATAGTTGGATGTCAAAGTGGACCAACGTCCCGGTTTATGGCTACAACCTTCTACTCTCCACGTGAGAGGCATCATTTATAATATATAATTAACTTTCACCAGCTTGCAGTAGCTCACCGGCTCAATAAAGCAGCACAAGGTAGACTCCCCTGTGTGAGCAGGGCGCCACTGAAAAAAGCTTGTCTGCATTAGCTCTTACAAAAACAATATCGCTAATACTTGGCTAATTTTCAGGTCATGAGATGCAAATGGCGGTTTTTCAATGTTTTTTTTAGAGTGCTTTATCACAAACACAATCAGATTTATTGGGCAAGCATGTTCAACACACAAGGAATTTGATTTGGTCGATTATGCTCTAAGCCAAAAAGTGCACTCCCATTAGCTGCATTGTTAGCAACCTCGTACTTGCCGTATTTAACCACTTACAATTCATACACAAAGAAAAATGTTTGTTGCTTGTTTTATATAAATATTATTATTGATAGGCAAAATTCCCCCCTAAAAGTGCAGTTTCCTTTTAAAAACTTCTAAAACAGTGGCAATGTTTCTCATTAAGTCCAACAATAACTTCAATGGTATCCGCTGGATTGTAGCTGAGATAGGCACCAGCGTCCCCCGCGACCCCAAAGGGAATAAGCTGTGAGACTTGCGTGGCATAGCGATGCCGGATTTGTTCTTTCGTGGATGCGTCGGGCAAGAACACAGCGTAAGGTAAGCAACAAAGGATTTATTAAACTAATAAAAATGATAAGAACAAAAAACACTGGTGCTAAGCAGAAAAGTCAAACAAAAGGAGCTAGCATGGGAGCTAGGGAAACAAACAGAAACACTAGACTTGGCACAAAGGCACAAAAAGGGAAAACAAAACCACTAGCATGAGAACTAAGGAAAAACGAAGCGTAGCGCGAAAGTAGCGTGTAAATGTAAAGAGAAGCAGTCGTCATCTGTTGCGTGAAAGCAAATTAGGATCCGAGAATGAACTAACAAAAGGGGCAGTCTTAAATACGGCAGGTGATTAGCAAAACAGGTGTGTGTAAACCGAGAGTAGCAGGTGGAAACAATATGCAACCATGGTGAGAGAGCAAAACAGGAAATAAGGAGGTCAAACATACAGGAAAGAACAACATTACAAAATGGAACGATCCGGGCAGCGGATCGTAACATAAGCGGTAGAAAATGGATGGATGGTATTGTTTATGGCTGCTGCAGACAGAATACAACTATTAGGGGATTGTAACTGGGGGTAATCATTCAAATCAGGGGTCTGTAATTAAATCAAATTCAACCTCAGTAACTTTAGACACAATGGCCATGAAATGCCCACAATTACCATGCACTCTATAATCTTCTCTCATTCACTTCCCATTTTTTTACCCATTTGGTCACAGTGGTGTTGCAGCACTGATAACACTGCAAAACACCTCACGGACGAACTGTGAACATTTTTGATAAGAAGCCAAACATTTCTCATCATTGTCCAGCGTTTAAAAAACACAGATTACCCAGCTAAGGAAACATAGTCAAACGTTTAAATCTAGGGCTTACCAATAAAAGTATTCTCATACCATCCTCGTCAGCAATTTAACATGCGAACAGCGAATCAGAAGAGAAGTAGAGGAGCAGTGAGGGGAAGATGCATTATTCCCTTTAAAGTACCAGTAGTGTCAAAAAAAGTTGACTTTTGATGCTTAATTGTGTTTTATTGTAGCCATGAAACCATTTCCAACCCACAAAATAAGTGAAAATATTGTCTAAACATCAGTAATTGTCACAATTTCAGACTGCCATTTTCAATCATCTGCTCCCCAAGTCTTCGACAATATCTGTAGATTGTGGGTCACTCTGCACTGTGACCATATCAGCAGATCAGTCATATTGGGAATATTAAAAATTAGAAAGATGTGCTGTCCATCATTCACAATCCCTATATAACACACGTTTTGCATTTTTATGCATTCTAAGTCGTAAATAAATAAATAACAAGTCTACTAACAGGGCAGCACGGGGGAACAGGGGTTAGTGCATGTGCCTCACAATACAAAGGTCCTGAGTAGTCCTGAGTTCAATCCTGGGCTCGGGATCTTTCTGTGTGGAGTTTGCATGTTCTCCCCGTGACTGCGTGGGTTCCCTCTGGGTACTCCGGCTTCCTCCCACCTCCAAAGACATGCACCTGGGGATAAGTTGATTGGCAACACTAAATTGGCCCTAGTGTGTGAATGTGAGTTTGAATGTTGTCTCTTCTATCTGTGTTGGCCCTCCGATGAGGTGGCGACTTGTCTAGGCCCCCTGCGACGCCGAAAGGGACAAGCGGTAGAAAATTGATGCCTGGAATTCTACTAACAATTGAGTCAATGGGGTCTGTCTTTTACACCCACAAAATTCTCTGAATAACCATCCAAAACCCGCCAACAATACCCGATTTACGTGTCATGACCTGAATATTGACCAAATATTAGCAATATTGCTATTATAAGCGCTAACGCAGACTAACTATTTTATGTGATGCATTGATCCCCAAGCGCTAACTATAGCTTATGCTGCTGTACTGTGAGCCGCCCGATGTCCTGCTGCCACATCATCGCGTCTCGGCTCGTCAAAGTTATTCTAGATTATAAATCATGCCTCTTATCTGGACAACATGATGGTTAAGCCATTAATCCAGAAGTTGTTCATCTGTGACATTTAATTCATAGCCAAAAATGGAGACAAAACCATGACAACTGCAGACGGTGACTACAGGCAGCAACTTTTCATTTATTTTATTATTTATTACTACAATAAAGATGCTGGGGAGAAGACACTGCCGAAGGTGAGCAAAGTACATAAGACCACCCACAAAACGGCGCATCTGGAAGCAACTCTCAGAAAGCAACTTGAAGATGATTGGTAAAACATAATCTATGCAACATTTTGACCAAATAACCACCATTGCATGTTATGTAGACCACAAGGAAATGTTTTCTATTTGGATTTTTTTTTTTTTAAATACTCCTTTAATATGCCCTCTAATCTGGTGCGCCTAATATACGAAAAAATATCAAAAATAGACCATTCATCGGCAGTGGGCCTTATAATCCGGTGCAACCTATGGTCCGGAAAATACGATAGGTGTGTGGATTGACGAACATTAATCAAGTAGTTTCAAACAGATGCAAAACAATAAGAGTGCAATACTTTTTCATAACATGACCACTACTGCCTAGTTTCTCTTGTTATATTCTTATTTTACTGTTATATTTTTATTCCCATTGTTCCTTTTTATTTGTATTCTTATTGTAATATTTTTCTATTTTGTTTCCATTTATACCCCCATTTTTTTCTTTTGAAATTGATCTCAACTCTGTACACTGCTGCTGGAATTTAAATTTTCCTGAATGAACTCTCCTGAAGGAATCAATAAAGTACTATCTATCAATCAATCAATCAATGTTTACTAATATATAGCCCTAAATCACTAGTGTCTCAAAGGGCTGCACAAACCACACCACAAACCACTACGACATCCTCGGTAGGCCCACATAAGGGCAAAGAAAACTCACACCCAGTGGGACGTCGGTTACAATGATGACTATGAGAACCTTGGAGATGACACCCATCCATCCATCCATCCATCCATCTAACAGTGCCAAAACACACTGAGAAGGGCTTCTACTAAGTGTATTGGTTATCTTAATTCACTCCATTAAATGGGCAACATACTAAATACTGTTCAAGGCCTCCTCTGTGCTTGTTAGAATAATGTGATGGTCTCAGCTCCATCTGTGCACCCAACAGCAAAATATTTCGTTATTAGAGCGTTCCGGTGGGACGTTTTTTGACGGGACACATTTCTGACGTTTTTGCACCAGTGAGCCACGGATGAGGAGATGCTGCTTTGTTATTGATTAAAGTAAAGTCTGAATGTCATTAAAACAGTTAGCTCCATCTTTTGACACTTCTTCCACTCCCGTCCTTGCACGCTACACCGCTACAACAAAGATGACAGGGAGAAGACACTGCCGAAGGTGAGCCAAGTACATAAGACCGCCCACAAAGCGGCGCATCTGGAAGCGACTGTCATTTGAAGCGAGTTGAATCTATGCAACATTTTGACCAAATAACCACCATTGCATGTTATGTAGACCACAAGGAAATATTTTCTATATAGATAATTTTTTTAAATACTCCTTTAATGCGCCCTATAATCTGGTGCACCTAATATATGAAAAAAGATCAAAAATAGACCATTCATCGGCAGTGTGCCTTATAATCCTATGGTCGGGAAAATACGATAGGTGTGTGGATTGACGAACAGGGACAAAGCTTCGAACAATGGGAGACCGGGCTTTTTGCTCCGCTGCCCCCAGTCTGTGGAACGCTCTCCCTGACCACCTGAGGGCACCTCAGACTGTGGATGCTTTTAAAAAAGGCTTAAAAACCCATCTTTTTAAAAAAGCCTTTCTATAGACATGCATGCTGGTTTTAGCTATTGGGCTGTTTCTAGTTTTATATTTTATTTATTTTTATTATTACGATTTTTTTTACACTGCGGCACTTTGAGGTTGTTTGCTCAACGTAAAGTGTTTTTTACAAATAAAATCTATTATTATTATCTATCCATCTATCTATCTATCTATCTATCAATCAATGTCAATCAATGTTTATTTATATAGCCCTAAATCACAAATGTCTCAAAAGGACTGTACAAAGCATTACGACTACGAAATCCTCGGAAGAACCAACAAAAGGGCAAGGAAAACTCACACCCAGTGGGCAGGGAGAATTCAAATCCAGTGGGACGCCAGTGACAATGTTGACTATGAGAAACCTTGGAGAGGACCTCAAATGTGGGCAACCCCCCTCTAGGGGACCGAAAGCAATGGATGTCGAGCAGGTCTAACATGATACTGTGAAAGTTCAATCCATAGTGGCTCCAACACAGCCGCGAGAGTTCAGTTCAAAGCGGATCCAAGACAGCAGCGAGAGTCCCGTCCACAGGAAACCATCCCAAGCGGAGGCGGATCAGCAGCGTAGAGATGTCCCCAACCGATACACAGGCGAGCGGTCCATCCTGGGTCCCGAGGAGCGGTCCATCCTGGGTCTCTACTCTGGACAGCCAGTACTTCATCCATGGTCATCGGACCGGACCCTCTCTATCTATCTATCTATCTATCTATCCATCCATCCATCCATCCATCCATCTAACAGTGCCAAAACACACTGAGAAGGGCTTCGACTAAGTGTATTGGTTATCATAATTCACTCCATAAAATGGGCAACATACTACTTAATACTCTTCAACGCCTCCTCTGTGCTTGTTTGAATAACGTGACGGTCTCAGCTCCATCTGTGCACCCGACAGCAGAATCTATATCCAAACATGTCCATCATTATCCATCACATCTTTGACACAATCACTGCCTCTCACGCTCAGCACTGCCTTGTGGCAAAGCCTCAACTGGGCTTCGTCTATTCCCGGACGTTGGATGCCAAAAGCAGAGTGAAAGAACAACATTTTACAGCCAGACTGACACCTTACTGGGACGTGGCCTATAGACATGGCCACAGGATCACCTCATTAGCATCAAAAGGTGCTCCGTTCCTTGACAAGTGAGACTTGACTGCACCGCTCACACTATATAATGAGCAAATATAACCTACACTGGCTAAATATAGCTAACCACACTCTCAGGAGAGAACGTTTCCAGACCGTGAAGCAGCTAACTGAACCTTTTTAAAGTTTGGATGCAAAATGGGATCGCGTAAAGTAAACAATAGAGTTTAGGTAGATGAAGTGATAGTCGAACACTGTGTGATGTGAGCTTTTTTTAGCCTGGAGCTATAGTCCATTAGGAACAGATGAACCACAGTCAGCATCCACGCCGCTAATGCGAAACCCATTGCAAGTGCACAATGAGTTATGATTGCCATTAAACAGCAAATGATTCAGGCTTCACAGCTGGATTTAAAAGGCAGCTGACTGCTTCGCCCTGTCCTCTGTCTCGTTGTTCCTGCCCACGCTCACAATAGTTACAACCAAGGTTACGCCTCACCTTTCGATTGCGTCCACACAGAAGGTGGGAGCCAGCCAATGTTTAGTCTATTCATTTGAGGAGCTTGAGCAGATCAACATTATAGAAGCTGTGTTGAGGTAATGTAGAAGTACAAACTTTGTACACAACGGGCCAGATGTATTAAAATCCAAATATAACGTGTGCAAACTATAAAATTGTGTGTACTATTAGTGAAAATGATTTGTATGATCTATTCAGACTGTGATAACTGGTGCAGACTGCCTTATTTACCGTATTTTTCGGACTATAAGTCGCATTTTTTTTTCATAGTTTGGCCAGGGGTGCGACTTATGTGTGAAATTATTAACACATTACCGTAAAATATTAAATGATATTATTTAGCTCATTCACGTAAGAGACTAGACCAGGGGTAGGGAATCTATGGCTCTAGAGCCAGATGTGGCTCTTTTGATGACTGCATCTGGCTCTCAGATACATCTGAGCTGACATTGCCTAACACGATTAGTAATGAATAATTCCGCTAGTAATTGGTGTTAAAAATAACGTTCAACATATAAAACATTCTTATGCATTTTAATCCATCCGTCCATCCGTTTTTCAACCGCACCTGTTCAATAAGTCACATCAATGGTAAGAAGTCCATCCATCTATTCTCTACCGCTTGTCCCTTTTGGGGTCGCGGGGGTTGCTGAAGCCTATCTCGGCTGCATTTGGGCGGAAGGCGCTGTACACCCTGGACAAGTCGCCACCTCATCACAGGGCCAACACAGAAAGACAGACGACATTCACACTCACATTCACACACTAGGGCCAATTTAGTGTTGCGAAATAAGTATTTTATTTATTATTGGTTAGCTTCAGAATAAAAATGATATAAAATATAAGACTTATACTCTAAAAATGTAGGTCTTACTTAGAAAATGCATGCATTTAGTCGTATTCAGTGTTAAAACATATGATACGGCTCTCACGGTAATACACTTTAAAAAATTTGGCTTTCCTGGCTCTCTCAGCCAAAAAGGTTCCCGACCACTGGACTAGACATATGAGATTTCATGGGATTTATCGATTAGGAGTGACAGATTGTTTGGTAAATGTATAGCATGTTCTATATGTTATAGTTATTTGAATGACTCTTACCATAATATGTTACGTTTACATACCAGGCACCTTCTCAGTTGGTTATTTATCCCTCATAAAACGTACACTTATTTAGCCTGTTTTTCAATATTCTTTATTTATTTTAAATTGCCTTTCAAATGTCTATTCTTGGTGTTGGGTTTTATCAAATAAATTTCCCCCCAAAAATGCAACTCATACTTCAGTGCGGCTTATATTCCGGAGTGTCTTATACTCCGAAAAATACGGTAAATCATACTTGCCAACCTTGAGAACTCCGAATTCGGGAGATTTTGGGGTTGAGGTGGGTGGGGTTGGGGGGGCGTAGCAGCGGGGTGTATATTGTAGCGTCCCAGAAGAGTTAGTGCTGTTTTGTTTATGTTATGTTACAGTGCGGATGTTCTCCGGAAATGTGTTTGTCATTCTTGTTTGGTGTGGGTTTACAGTGTGGCGCATATTTGTAATAGTATAGAGTTTTTATACGGCCACCCTGAGTGTGACCTGTATGGCTGTTGACCAAGTGTGCCTTGCATTAACGTGTGTGTGAAAAGCCATAGATGTTATGTGACACACTGTTTGTATGGAGGAAATGCAGACGTGACGACTGGCTCTTCTCAGGTCAGCATGCGGCTTTTAAGGGGTTAAGGCAGTGGTTCTTAACCTTGTTGGAGGTACAGAACCCCACCAGTTTCAAATGCGCATTCACCGAACCATTTTCTAGTGAAAAATAACATTTATTTTTTTTCAAATTCAAGACAAAGTTAAATGTTTTTTTTTTTGTTACTTGTGCACAAAATGAACCGTGCATGAACATCACCTTGTTCAAAGAACAAAACCAACACAGTGCATGAACTAACAACAAATTACACACCTGCAAATCAGATGGAAAATTATAGGGAACATTGTTCGGGGGGATTCATAATACACCAGTAGGGAGACATTTTTATTTACACGATGAGTCGGGTATGTCTTGACCTCCGCGGCAGAGGCTCCGCCGAACCCCTGACGCCGACTCACCGAACCCCTAGGGTTCGATCGAACCCAGGTTAAGAACCACTACACTACAGTAAAATGAATCTGGCAGCAATTGCCCTAAAGTTTCCCTCAAAGAATGTTTGTTTAATTGCGGTATTTAAGGTGGATGACATTTATGTTATATTGTTTTAATATGCAGTCTACAGTAAGCTGCTACAGAGAAAATAAAGCCAAGACACAAACATTGTGTTATTTGGCAGCTTTGGGAACGGTGTGTTGTTGACCAAGTGAAACCATCAAAGAAATGATCACTACTAATTATCACTTCTGTTTAACACGAGACAAACACACATTTCAAATATATTAAAGTGTTCTGCATGGGTTTGATACAGGCTCATTTATTTTAGGTCCTGCTGGAGTGTGATTTGCGGTTGCTGACGCTCATGCTGCTCGGCGGGTGCCAGGCAGATGCTTCGTTACGACCGAACCAGCCAGGAAAGCACTTAAAAAGTACAGACTCACAACTGGGAGGCGGGGAGGAGACAGGGTAGCCGGCTGTATACTCAAAGCCGGAAGAAAATCACGCCTAGAAAAAGCTCTGAAAACAGATAATTAGATCTGTAACAACAGAGCACAATAACAATGACAGCGGGACAGAAATGCCTACATTAGATGAGATGAGCCCAATGTGCCACTCTGAGAGACTCAAACATGTATTAGATGATGGGAGTTATATTTTTGCATAATAAGTGTTTTAAATCTGACGCCAAAATAAACAACAAAATTAGTGTTTCAGCAAGTCTATCGCTAAATGATAAACAGCACAATAAGAGAGTAAAGTATGTTTCTGCTTCATTAGACTGCTCATTAAAGAGACATTTGCTGCAGTCCTTATTGCTGACTATTTGAGTCACTCGCGCTTACTTTTTAATTCTGAAGGCTAGGGGGTCAGCAGGGTCCGTCATTAGTCCCGTTACAGTTTCTTAGACTGGTTTGGATCAAATGACCTGCTCTTGGGGTCAGACAACCTCAGGCCACATCTTACACGCGTGACCTACTCTGGTCGGATATTCACTGTACTTTTGCATCAAGGCGTTACTAAAACGGCCTTCTTTCATCTCCGTAATATCGCTAAAATCCGCTCCATTTTGTCCACTAACGACGCTGAGATCATTATCCATACGTTTGTTATGTCTCGTCTCGATTACTGTAACATATTATTTTTGGGTCTCCCCATGTCTAGCATTAAAAGATTACAGTTGGTACAAAATGCGCCTGCTAGACTTTTGACAAGAACAAGAAAGTTTGATCATATTACGCCTGTACTGGCTCACCTGCAATGGATTCCTGTGCACTTAAGATGTGACTAAGGTTTTACTACTTTCGTATAAAATTCTACACGGTCAGGCTCCATCCTATCTTGCTGATTGTATTGTACCATATGTCCCGGCAAGAAATCTGCGTTCAAAAGACTTCGGCCTATTAGTGATTCCTAAAGCCCAAAAAAAGTCTGCAGGCTACAGAGCGTTTTCCGTTCGGGCTCCAGTACTCTGGAATGTCATCCCGGTAACAATTCGAGATGCTACCTCAGTAGAAGCATTTAAGTCTCACCTTAAAACTAATTTGTATACTCTAGCCTTTAAATAGACCTCCTTTTTAGATCAGTTGATTTGCTGCTTCTTTTCTTTTTCTCCTCCGTCCCCCCCTCCATTGTGGAGGGGGTCCGGTCCGATGACCATGGATGAAGTACTGGCTGTACAGAGTCGGGACCCAGGATGGACCGCTCGCCCATGTATCGGTTGGGGACATCTCTACGCTGCTGATCCGACTCCGCTTGGGATGGTTTCCTGTGGACGGGACTCTCGCTGCTGTCTTGGTTCCTTTTTTTTACTGAACTCTCGCGGCTGTGTTGCAGCCACTATGGATTTAACTTTCACAGTATCATGTTAGACCCGCTCGACATCCATTGTTTTCGGTCCCCCTAGAGGAGGTGGGGGTGGGGTGGGGGGGGGGGGGGGGGGGTTGCCCACATTTGAGGTCCTCTCCTAGGTTTCTCATAGTCATCATTGTCACTGGCGTCCCACTGCGTGTGAGTTTTCCTTGGCCTTATGTGGGTTCTTCCGAGGATGTCTTGGTTGTGGTGGTTTATGTAGTCCTTTGAGACATTTGTGATTTAGGGCTATATAAATAAACATTGATTGATCTTGTTGCAGTAAATTGCTGCGTTTCATGCTATTGCACGACCCTTTTTTTGCCTGCCCTGACGTGATCATTGGAATTGAATGAAATAATTCATCGATTCCACTGCTTTAAATGCTCTTAAAGGCTTTTTTTTTTTTTACACACAATACACACAAATGGTAAATGGATTATACTTTACTACACTTTGCACTAGTGTTTTAATGATACTAATATTTTGGTACCGTTACCGGCACTAAAATGATTTTGGTACATTTCAGTACTTTTCTGGGATGTTTAGTAAATAGTAATCTATTTTTTTTTTTTTTTGCTTGAATTACTTGATTACCAACAATATTGTAACATTTTGAGTTACATTAATTACTGATTTATCCATCCATCCATCCATCCATCCATTTCCTACCGCTTATTCCCTTAGGGCGGTGGTTCTTAACCTTGTTGGAGGTACCGAACCCAATTAGTTTCATATGTGCATTCATCGAAGCCTTCTTAGTGAAAAATAAAATGTTTTTTTTTTCAAATTCAAGACAAAGTTATATGTTTTTGGTAACACTTTAGTATGGAGAACATATTCTAAGTAACAAAGACTCAAAATATAGGTTTTTGGACACTCAGGGAACATATTCTAAGTAACAAAGACTTAATTTATCATTTATCAGTGAATTTTCAGAGTTCGTTGCTGATCTGGTGACGCACGCCGATAATATAATCATAATGGGGGACTTTAATATCCATATGAATACCCCATCGGACCCACCGTGCGTAGCGCTCCAGACTATAATTGATAGCTGTGGTCTTACACAAATAATAAATGAACCCACGCATCGCAACGGTAATACGATAGACCTAGTGCTTGTCAGGGGTATCACCGTTTCCAAAATTACGATACTCCCGTATACTAAAGTATTGTCCGATCATTACCTTATAAAATTTGAGGTTCAGACGCATGTTCGTCAAACTAATAATAATAATAACTGCTATAGCAGCCGCAACATTAATACAGCCACAACGACAACTCTTGCTGACCTACTGCCCTCGGTAATGGCACCATTCCCAAAATATGTGGGCTCTATTGATAACCTCACTAACAACTTTAACGACGCCATGCGCGAAACCATTGATAACATAGCACCGCTAAAGTTAAAAAAAGGCTCCAAAAAAGCGTACCCCGTGGTTTACAGAAGAAACTAGAGCTCAGAAATTATTATGTAGAAAGCTGGAACGCAAATGGTGCACGACTAAACTTGAGGTGCACCATCAGGCATGGAGTGATGGTTTAATAACTTATAAACACATGCTTACATTAGCTAAAGCTAAATATTACTCAAATCTCATCCACCGTAATAAAATCGATCCCAAATTGTTGTTTAGTACGGTAGCATCGCTAACCCAACAAGGGACTCCTTCCAGTAGCTCCACTCATTCGGCAGATGACTTTATGAAGTTCTTTAATAAGAAAATTTAACTTATTAGAAAGGAGATTAAAGACAATGCGTCCCAGCTACAACTGGGTTATAGTAACACAGATACGACTGAATTTACGGCGGATACTGCAAATATCTCGTTTTGATGAAATAACATTAGAAGAATTGTTACAACGTATAAATGGAATAAAACAAACAACATGTTTACTTGACCCTCTTCCTGGGAAACTGATCAAGGAGCTCTTTGAATTATTAGGTCCATCAGTGCTAAATATTATAAACTTATCACTTTCCTTGGGCGCTGTTACCCTGATATTCAAAAAAGCGGTTATTCATCCTCTCCTTAAAAGACCTAACCTCGATCCTGACCTCATGGTAAACTACCGACCGGTGTCTCACCTTCCCTTTATTTCAAAAATCCTCGAAAAAATTGTTGCGGAGCAGTTAAATGAACACTTAGCGTCTAACAATCTATGTGAAACCGTTCAATCCGGTTTCAGTGCAAATCACTCCACGGAGACAGCCCTCGCAAAAATGACTAATGATCTATTGCTAACGATGGATTCTGATGAGTCATCTATGTTGCTGCTCCTCGATCTTAGCGCTGCTTTCGATACCGTCGATCATGATATTTTATTAGAACGTATCAAAACACGAATTGGTATGTCAGACTTAGCCCTGTCTTGGTTTAACTCTTATCTTACTGATAGGATGCGGTGCGTCTCTCATAACAATGTTACCTCAGACTACGTTAAGGAAACGTGTGGAGTTCCCCAGGGTTCGGTTCTTGGCCCTGCACTCTTCAGAATCTACATGCTGCCGCTAGGTGACATCATACGCAAATACGGTGTTAGCTTTCACTGTTATGCTGATGACACCCAACTCTACATGCCCCTAAAGCTGACGAACACACCGGATTGTAGTCAGCTTGATGCGTGTCTTAATGAAATTAAACAATGGATGTCCGCTAACTTTTTGCAACTCAACGCCAAAAAAACGGAAATGCTGATTATCGGTCCTCTATTTAATAATACAACTCTAACATTTGACAACAAAACAATTAAACAAGGCGACACGGTAAAGAATTTGGGTATTATCTTCGACCCAACTCTGTCCTTTGAGGCACACATTAAAAGCGTTACTAAAACGGCCTTCTTTCATCTCCGTAATATCGCTAAAATTCGCTCCATTTTGTCCACTAACGACGCTGAGATCATTATCCATGCGTTTGTTATGTCTCGCCTCAACTACTGTAACGTATTATTTCCCGGTCTACCCATGTCTATCATTAAAAGATTACAGTTGGTACAAAATGCGGCTGCTAGACTTTTGACAAGAACAAGAAAGTTTGATCACATTACGCCTGTACTGGCTCACCTGCACTGGCTTCCTGTGCACTTAAGATGTGACTTTAAGGTTTTACTACTTACGTATAAAATACTACACGGTCTAGCTCCATCCTATCTTGCCGATTGTATTGTACCATATGTCCTGGCAAGAAATCTGTGTTCAAAGGACTCCGGCTTATTAGTGATTCCCAAAGCCCAAAAAAAGTCTGAGGGCGATAGAGCGTTTTCATTTCGGGCTCCAGTACTCTGGAATGCCCTCCCGGTAACAGTTTGAGATGCCACCTCAGTAGAAGCATTTAAGTCTCACCTTAAAACTCATTTGTATACTCTAGCCTTTAAATACACTCCCTTTTTAGACCAGTTGATCTGCCGTTTGTTTTCTTTTTCTCCTATGTCCCACTCTCCCTTGTGGAGGGGGTCCGGTCCGATCCGGTGGCCATGTACTGCTTGCCTGTGTATCGGTTGGGGACATCTGTGCGCTGCTGATCCGCCTCCGCTTGGGATGGTTTCCTGCTGGCTCCGCTGTGAACGGGACTCTCGCTGCTGTGTTGGGTAGTGTTGGATCTGCTTTGGACTGGACTCTCGCGATTGTGTTGGATCCAATATGGATTTAACTTTCACAGTATCATGTTAGACCCGCTCGACATCCATTGCTTTCGTCCTCTCCAAGGTTCTCATAATCATCATTGTCACCGACGTCCCACTGGGTGTGAGTTTTCCTTGCCCTTATGTGGGCCTACCGAGGATGTGGTAGTGGTTTGTGTTGTGGTTTGTGCAGCCCTTTGAGACACTAGTGATTTAGGGCTATATAAGTAAACATTGATTGATTGACTGATGATAATTTAGAGTTATTTGGTTAGGGTTATAATGAGGCCAGGCCGAATAAGGCATTAATAAGTACTTAACGATGACTAGTTAATCGCCAATATGTTACTAATTTGCATGTTCATAAGCAACTTATTGATGGTGAATATGTTCCCCATACTCAAGTGTTACCATGTTTTTTTACTGGTGCACAAAATGAACCGTGCATGAACATCACCTTGTTCAAAGAACAAAACCGAGACTAAACTCACACTAGACTGCCTAAACTCACAACAAATTACACACCTGCAAATCAGTGTGACTTCTGCTGTTGCCGTATCCGTAATACGCCGATAGGTAGAAGTTTTTATTGACACGATGAATCGGGTGTGTTTTGACCTCCGCCGAACCCCTGATGCCGACTCACCGAACCCGTAGGGTTCGATCGAACCCAGGTTAAGGGGGAACATTATCACCAAACCTATGCAAGCGTCAATATATATCTTGATGTTGCAGAAAAAAGATAATTTATTTTTTCAACCGATTTCCGAACTCTAAATGGGTGAATTTTGGCAAATTAAACGCCTTTCTGTTTATCGGTCTTTTGGCGATGACGTCAGAACGTGACGTCACCGAGGTAACACACCCGCCATATTCATTTTCAACACATTACAAACACTGGGTCTAAGCTCTGTTATTTTCCATTTTTTCGACTATTTTTTGGAACCTTGGAGACATCATGCCTCGTCGGTGTGTTGTCGGAGGGTGTAACAACACTAACAGGGAGGGATTCAAGTTGCACCACTGGCAAGAAATCTTCCGCCAGACCCCCATTGAATGTACCAAAGTGTCTTCACATTTGACCGGCGATGCTAAGACAGACATGGCACAGAGATGTATGGATAACCTGCAGATGCATTTGCAACGATTAAGTCAACGAAATCACAAAGGTGAGTTTTGTTGATGTTGTTGACTTATGTGCTAATCAGACATATTTGGTCACGGCATGACTGCCAGCTAATCGATGCTAACATGCTATGCTAATCGATGCTAACATGCTATTTATGCTAGCTGTATGTACATTTGAAACTAGATACCCACATTTAATGCAAAACAAACACTTACCAATCGACAGATTTAAGTTGCTCCAGTGTCACAAGATGCAAAAGTCCTGATCGTTTGGTCTGCACATTTTACCGGCGATGCTAATAAGGCAGCTATCTATGGGCCACTTCATTAGGTACACCCATGCTATGGCCGAATAGCGTCAATGGCTATTCGCTCAATAGCTTCAATTTCCTCTTCAATTTTGTT
The DNA here is from genome assembly GCF_033978795.1 of Nerophis ophidion. NCBI lineage: Eukaryota > Metazoa > Chordata > Actinopteri > Syngnathiformes > Syngnathidae > Nerophis > Nerophis ophidion. The sequence continues at coordinate 62,770,344 of NC_084616.1, forward strand.
TTCACTATCTGCCTCCATACTCTGACCATCTGTTTCAATACATGCGTAATCTGTTGAATCGCTTAAACCACTGAAATCCGAGTCTGAATCCGAGCTAATGTCACTATATCTTGCTGTGGTAACCGCCATGTTGTTTGTAATGGCAGCCCTGTATGACATCACAGGGAAATGGATAGTGGTTTCGAAGATAGCGAAAATAAGGCACTTTAAAGCTTTTTTGAGGGATATTCCGGGAGGTGTAAAATTTTGAAAAAAACTTCGAAAAATAAAACAAGCCACTGGGGACTGATTTTTATCGTTTTCAAACCTTTTGAAATTGTGATAATGTTCGCCTTTAAGAACCACTGCCTTAGGGGTCGCACAGGGCACTGGAGCATATCTAAACTACAATCGGGCGGTAGGCGGGGTACACCCTGGACAAGTCGACACCTCATCGCAGGGCCAACACAGTAGACAGACAACATTCACACTCACATTCACACACTAGGGCCAATTTAGTGTTGCCTTAAAGTTGTCATTCATTTTTTAAATTGTAACCTTTCCAGCTCGTTTTCTTGTGGCCCCTTCCATTCTTATCGCTCTCACTGTCCTTTTCATGCATGCTCTGTGTTTTTTTGCTCACTGCTGATTGCTAATGATTAAAAACTACTTTGATTACATTTTCAATTCAGCCTAACAATTTGGTTCTTTATCGACCCTCTTATGAATTCGCATTTAGAAAAAAGAATAACAGATCGATAAGCATCAGCTTTGTTTAAAGAGTAACTGTACTATTTTGGGGGGGAATTTTGCCTACCGTTCACAATCACTGTGAAAGACATAGGCCATATTTTTCAAACATTATTTATAACACTTGTCATAATTCACAGAGAAGTGGCAAACACACTCACATACTGTCAGGCTTGTCCCTGACAGTTTGGTATATGTCTTAAGTTTTTCCTCTGCATTTGTCTTTGTTTCCTGTCTTTAATTCCTGTCAGCACTCTCATTTTATTTTGGTTCTGTTTGTCTCCCGGAGTGCTGTGTCTCCTCAGCTGTGGCTGATTGGCACTGACCATACCTGGTGTCAATCAGCCAGCCCCTATTTGAACCTGTTTTGTCCTCCATTCAGATGCTGGATTATTGTCGTGTAGATGTCACCACTACCTGTCTTGTCGCTTGTAGCTTTGTCTACTTCTGTTCACTCTGATCATGCCATAGTTCCGTCGTGTCACAGTAAGTGTTTTTGTTCTTAGCCAAGTTTGTTACCCGCCTCGTGCGCGCCTTTTGTTGGTACCCTTTTGGTTTGTTCTTGTTTTAGTGTTTAATTAAATCATGTTTTCTTACGCATTGACTGCCTCCTTCTCTGCATCTTGGGGTTCGTCACAAATTCACTCCGACAGAATAATCCAGCCTAACACGAACCTTGCAGAGATTTCCATGGCGGAAAGCCTTAACAAAGCGCTAGAATTTATGGCTAATTTGAAGAGAAGTTCCGCCGCTTTTCAAGACACAGCTACTCCTTAAACAAGTGGGTCTGCAACAGATGCCCCCACCATCTCCGGTGGGGCGGCAGACGCCACCAGCATCTCGGATGGGTCTGCAACAGGCGGTGCCATCATCTCCGGTGGGCCGGCAGACGCCACCATCATCTCCGGTGGGTTTGCAACCTACGGCTCCATCATCTCCGGTGGGTCTGCAACCTACGGCGCCATCATCTCCGATGGGCCAGCAGACGCCGCCACGCAATCCGGTGCACACATACATACACACACACACACATACATATATATATATATATATATATATATATGTATACATACGTATTACGGTTGTACCGTAATACGTATGTATTACGGTACAACTGGTACAAAACCGCTGGTTTTACGAGCATAGGAACATGTTCGGCAGCGCACAATCACAGGGTACTTAAAAGCAGACATGGTGTGTTGACAGAAAGTAGAGAATGGATGCATTTTGGCTTCAAAACTAACAATACAGGTGAAGCTATAACACTGAAATGCCGCTCAGCAAGAGGGTCTTTAAACATGGCTGAATGTATGTCTCAGAGTGAAGGTGAATTGCTCATATTGAGCTCAGAGACTGCTTTTTTTTATTTCGGTGACCTGAGTTCAAACTTAAGTGGGTATATTTGTTTAAAACTTTGTGCTTTGTCTCATGGTGGCGTTTCACATTGTCCCTCTTTATGAGGGCTACTGCCTCTGAACATATCAGACAGACTGGTTTTGTGCTTCCAGAGGGAAGGATGAATATTAAAAGAGTCAGTCCATTCTGGGTTAAAGCTCTATTTTCACTGTCCACTTTCTCGTCATCAAGAGTGCCGTTTATATTTATTTGTCTGTTGTCTGACTCATTCGTCTCTCTGTCGTCTCACTCCATATCTCTGATTTGTTCCTTTCTTTCCCCATGTCTCACTTTCATGTCACTTCTCTACTCTTTCAACTGTTTCTGTATTTCGAGTCTCAATGTTAAGCCACTGGAATGCGCAGTGATATTATAAGTGAGATGGCTTGACTCGTATGCAATTGGTCAAATTATTTCCTGATCTGATACACAAGTACCAAAAAGTCTAAAATTGCTGAGCTAGTGAAAATAAAAGTGTTTTGTTTTCAGAATACTTCAATCTTTTTTTTTGGACAACAGGTCCAGGTCCATGAGTGTTGTGGAATTTTGAAATGTGTATGCAAAGGTAAAGTGTGTTATAAATAAAATGCATAAGTATTATGGAGTTGTGTTGAGTTGGAGTTTATTTGGAACATGCATGCATATACAACATGATACATCACAATTTCCAGTTTTTCTATTCAACATGTTCGAAAAGGAGTGGGAAGAAACAGAGCTTATTTCATCCTACCCCTTTACTTATACATAACAGTTGCTAAAACTTTTGTTCACTTCCTGTTCTCAATTCATTCATAATATACTCCATATCACAATTAAAATAAATAAAGAAATAATAATTGGTTAAGTAAGTTATAGGATGTGATAAGTAAGATTATTTTGAGAATGAAATAATGGATGGATGAAATAAACGAAGAATGTTTATCATGGTTCTTCTTCTTTGTACTTTGTAAACACTTCCAGTTTGAAGAGTTTCTTGAAGTGGATCATATTAATACATTGTTTGATTTGCTTTGCTTAATCCATCCCATAATTTAATTCCACATCCGGATATACTGGAGGTCTTAAATGTTGTACGTGCATACACACGTTTTAAATTACATTTTTCTCTAAGATTATATTTCTCCTCTTTTTTTGAGAAGAATTGTTGTATATTCTTGGGTAGCAGGTTATAGTTTGCTTTGTGTATAATTTTAGCTGTTTGTAAATTCACTATGTTCTGGAATTTCACGATTATCATTATATCATCAGTATTTAGAACAGTCCAGTCCTTGGACCACAAGTTGGTTTAGCCCTCATTCAGTAGTGATGTAAATGTGAGTGTTGGTGTGTTTAGATAGATAGATGTTTATTATCATTGCCACATGTGACATGTACGACAAAATTAAAATTTTCAGGCAGTCAAAGTGTGCAAGTGCAGTGCAGTAAATAAATGATAAATGGGTTGTACTTGTATAGCACTTTTCTACATTCAAGGTACTCAAAGCGCTTTGACACTACTTCCACATTTACCCATTCACACACACATTCACACACTGATGGAGGGAGCTGCCATGCAAGGCGCCAACCAGCACCCATCAGGAGCAAGGGTGAAGTGTCTTGCTCAGGACACAACGAACGTGACGAGGTTGGTTCTAGGTGGGATTTGAACCAGTGACCCTCGGGTTGCGCACGGCCACTCTCCCACTGCGCCACGCCGTCCCTATCAGTAAGAACATAAGTTCAAGAATAGATTTTTAAAAATATCAGGATAAGAATAGCTTGAAATAATTTCAAAACGGCCTAAAAACTCTAATGCAGTCATTGTTCCTTTTCTATTTCACATTTATATGCAAGAGCCTTTTTTAAATATTGAGTACAGTTACAGCTGTTGGAAAAAAAAGCTGTTTTTTAATCTGTTAGTCCTTGCTTTGATGGACCTGTAGTGCCTTCCTGATGGTAGTATTTGAAACAGAGTGTATGGGGGGGTCTTGTGTCCTTTAGGATGCATTGGGCTTTGTGTGTTTCTATATCAATCACTGGCGACCAGTCAAAGGTGATGTTTGACATTTGTGTCAAATCAACTGGGATAGGCTCCAGTACTCTTTGATGCAGAACGGGTTAAGTGGTAGCCAATAGACGGATGAATGAACATAACAAAATAACTTCACACTTATGATATAGCAATTTGTCTTCACACCCATCTCGTTGACATTGGGCGCCAAAAGTAATGTGTGACAGACAATGTGGTCCTCTTGGTGAACTTCGACAACGTTGATCAATCAATCAATCAATGTTTACTTATATAGCCCTAAATCACTAGTGTCTCAAAGGGCTGCACAAACCACCACGACATACTCGGTAGGCCCACATAAGGGCAAGGAAAACTCACACCCAGTGGGACATCGGTGACAATAATGACCCAGTGGGACGTCGGTGACAATGATGACTATGAGAACCTTAGAGAGGAGGAAAGCAATGGATGTCGAGCGGGTCTAACATGATACTGTGAAAGTTCAATCCACAATGGATCCAACACAGTCGCGAGAGTCCAGTCCAAAGCGGATCCAACACAGCAGCTAGAGTCCCGTTCACAGCGGAGCCAGCAGGAAACCATCCCAAGCGGAGGCGGATCAGCAGCGCAGAGATGTCCCCAGCCGATACACAGGCAAGCAGTACATGGCCACCGGATCGGACCGGACTCCCTCCACAAGGGAGAGTGGGACATAGAAGAAAAAGAAAAGAAACGGCAGATCAACTGGTCTAAAAAGGGAGTCTATTTAAAGGCTAGAGTATACAAATGAGTTTTGAGGTGAGACTTAAATGCTTCTACTGAGGTGGCATCTCGAACTGTTACCGGGAGGGCATTCCAGAGTACGGGAGCCCGAACGGAAAACGCTCTATAGCCCGCAGACTTTTTTTGGGCTTTGGGAATCACTAATAAGCCGGAGTCCTTTGAACGCAGATTTCTTGCCGGGACATATGGTACAATACAATCGGCAAGATAGGATGGAGCTAGACCGTGTAGTATTTTATACGTAAGTAGTAAAACCTTAAAGTCACATCTTAAGTGCACAGGAAGCCAGTGCAGGTGAGCCAGTACAGGTGTAATGTGATCAAACTTTCTTGTTCTTGTCAAAAATCTAGCAGCCGCATTTTGTACCAACTGTAATCTTTTAATGCTAGACATGGGGAGACCCGAAAATAATACGTTACAGTAGTCGAGGCGAGACGTAACAAACGCATGGATAATGATCTCAGCGTCTTTAGTGGACAGAATGGAGCGAATTTTAGCGATATTACGGAGATGAAAGAAGGCCGTTTTAGTAACGCTTTTAATGATGTGGTCAAGTAGAAACTAACAGTGGTTTTCCAATGACAAACACGCGTTTTTGAGTTGAATGTCAAAACTGTGGAATGGATATTTCATCATATACTGTAAGGCACGTTTGTCGGGATACTAAGTATTTACTTTAATGTTTCTTGTTGCTAAAACTATATACAGTGGCCTAAAGAACCTTGCGCACATAGGTGTTTGTTAATCTAAATCAGTGGTTCTCAACCTTCTTTCAGTGATGTACCCCCGGTGAACATTTGTTTAATTTAAGTACCCCCTAATCAGAGCAAAGCATTTTTGGTTGAAAAAAAAGAGATGAAGTAAAATACAGCACTATGTCATCAGTTTCTGATTTATTAAATTGTATAACAGTGCAAAAATATTGCTCATTTGTAGTGGTCTGTCTTGAACTATTTGAAAAAAAAAAGATATAAAAATAACCAAAATATTGTTGAAAAATAAACAAGTGATTCAATCATAAATAAAGATTTCTACAAATAGAAGTAATCATCAACTTAAAGTGCCCTCTTTGGGGATTGTAATAGAGACCCACCTGGATTCATGAACTTAATTCTAAACATTTCTTCACAAAAAAATAAATCTTTAACATCAATATTTATGGAACATGTCCACAAAAAAATCTAGCTGTCCACACTGAATATTGCATTGTTGCATTTCTTTTCACAGTTTATGAACTTACATTCATATTTTGTTGAAGTATTATTCAATAAATATATTCATAAAGTATTTTTGAATTGTTGCTATTTTTAGAATATTGAAAAAAAAAATCTCACTTACCCCTTGGCATACCTTCAAGTACCCCCAGAGGTACACCTACCCCCATTTGAGAACCACTGATCTAACGCATTAACAAATATTAACAAATATTCCTGAGAACCAGCATCCTCTGAAGTGGATATTTGATTAGTGTTTACAAATTTTTTCAGACTTCAGAAATTCTGGGGAAATATGCCCTGTCAATACAACAGAGGAATTTGGCTGTTTTATGGACCTACTGCAAATATCATCTATAAGACAGTGCGCTCATGTTTTTAGGAATCTGCTGCAAACATTTTGGCATCTACAAAGTTTTTTTTTTAACTGACCATATGTGGTCATCGCCAGCCACCAGTTGAATAGCACTGATCTAAAGCAACAGCACATATATGTCAAAAATGTCATATTTTCAAAGTGTTTTGGGGGATGAAAAAGCTGCCATACCATCTTCCGACAACAGAGCAAGCAACAAAGCCAATTAGTTCAAGATAACTTGTCTGTCACAGCTCTCCACACAACACATACGTCTTGGCCTTATAGGTCGATGAGGACTTCAGTGTTTACTCCATTGATGCAACATGCTCTCACATCCTGCTTTTGCATTACTTAACAGCATTGTTAAATTGATGCTCTTGCCCACAGTGTTTCCCGCCTCTGTCTGTTACACTAACTTAGCCTGACAGTAGCTCTCTCTCCTGTCTGTACGCCAGGATGTGTTTTGTGACTGAGACAAACGAGAATGTAGTTCCTTTGATAAACACCCAAAGGGATTAATACCAGTAATCTTGGCTCAAAAAGGTATAATATAAAGATAGTATAAAACAACTAAAATTATACTCCTCATGAAGGCAGGATTTGTTTGTGGCTGTTAAAGGCCTACTGAAACCCACTACTACCCACCACGCAGTCTGATAGTTTATATATCAATGATGAAATATTAACATTGCAACACATGCCAATACGGCCTTTTTAGTTTACAAAATTGCAATTTTAAATTTCCCGGGAATTTCTTCTTGAAAACGTTGCGTAATGATGGGCTGTTGGGAAATATGAGCGCTGTACACACTCACAGCTAAAAGTCGCTGCTTTAACTGCATAATTACACAGTATTTTGGAGATCTGTGTTGCTGAATCATTTGCAATTTGTTCAATTAATATTGGAGAAGTCAAAGTAGAAAGATGGAGTTGGGAAGCTTTAGCCTTTAGCCACACAAACACACCGTGATTCCTTGTTTGAAAATTCCTGGAGGTGAAACTTTACTATGGATCAGAGCAAACATGGATCCCAACCGAATGTCAACCAGCAGGTTTCAGTGAGAAAATTGTGGTAAAAAGTCGCTTCTTACCGGAGATCAGCTGAGTTTGTGCCGCCCATAAAGCTGCCGTCGACTTCCCTGAGACACTGCGCGTCAACACACCCGTGGACACACACCTCTGACTATCAGGTACTGTAAAACTCACTAAAACACTAGCAACACAATAGAAGGATAAGGGATTTCCCAGAATTATCCTAGTAAATGTGTCTAAAAACATCTGAATCCGTCCCAATGCAATCGCGTTTTTTTTTTTCTTCTAGTCCGTCGCTATCAATATCCTCAAACACGAATCTTTCATCCTCGCTCAAATTAATGGGGAAATTGTCGTTTTCTCAGTCCGAATAGCTCTTTTTGTTGGAGGCTCCCATTAAAAACAATGTGACGACGTGAGGAGCCATCAACATGTGATGTCATCGACTTCCGGTAGAGGCAGGGCTTTTCTGTTAGCACCAAAAGTTGCGAACTTTATCGTGGATGTTCTCTACTAAATCCTTTCAGCAAAAATATGGCAATATCGCGAAATGATTAAGTATGACACATAGAATGGACCTGCTATCCCCGTTTAAATAAGAAAGTCTCATCCTGGGTCACACAGGCGACCAAGGATGGACCGCTCGCCTGTGTGGGCCTACCGAGGATGTCGTAGTGGTTTGTGTTGTGGTTTGTGCAGCCCTTTGAGACACTAGTGATTTAAGGCTATATAAATGAAAACTGATAGATTGATTGATTGATTGATAGTCATTTGAAGTAGGCTATTATAAGTAATATAGACACTTACGTCATGCGTTGCCTTCACTATAAGACTTACAGTATATACGGCTTTTCATTTTTTTGCGGCTCCAGACAGATTTGTTTTTTTTTTGTATTTTTGGTCCTATGTGGCTCTTTCAGCGTTTTGTGTTGCCGACCCCTGATCAGGTGTATATCATTTTTACCTTAGAATAACGTCAACATCATGTTGCGGTACAATGGAGAACACTGTATCGCTCATTGCCACGGTAACCTCAGATTGCAGACTTTAGGGGTCCATAAATTGCTCACCTACACTCACAGAAAAGTGAGTAAAAAAAGGGAATATTCTCCCCTAGGAGTACGGTCTTCATGCAATAAAAAGGTATGTGACCTTGCTGTGAAATCTTCTGGATTCCCACCGAGGGCTTGAGGACACTTGACAATTCAGAATTAAGTTGTCACGGACAAACCTGCAGGACGCTGCAGCACATCAGGGATTGACTCAAACCTACCGAAGAGAGGCTGATGAATTAAGAATGAGTCCACAAAAGAGTTCAACAGGTCGCCCCCCTTTTTAAGTGTAGGCAGCTGGAGGGGAAGAAGGCATTGTAGAATATGATGGTTGAGAAGTTCAAAACTTCTAAGTCAAACAGGTAGGTCTCTTTAGTCATGTCTGTAAACTCTATGGCACATTGATTTTCTAAAAAAAAATAAAATACAATCTCCATCTCTTCTCATTTCTATGATGTGATGATAATCTTTTTAAGTTAGGGGGTCATGCTGTAATAGTCAATTAGAGCAAGATGCAACAGCAGACGGATTGAGGGGGGGACCAAAAATAAGCATAGTGGTGCTAAACAGGAGGAGACATGGTATGCCAGTGGGTAAGTGTGCAGGGAGTGCAAACAGAAGGAGGGTCCATTGCATCATTATTCAGAGTGAAAAGCTGGTGAAGAGATGCTGATCGATGAATGAGATGATGGTGGAACCTACAATTCCCTCTACACCCCCTTGAGCACTGCCCCCGAGTCTGTGTAACTTTGTTAAAACCTGAATATGGAGGTGAAAGTTTAGGGGAGCAGAGTGCATCTCACATGTATTTATTTCAAATGTTTAAATCTCAATATGACATGAAGTCACTGGACTCATTGACATCATTATAGAAAATGCAGCTCTTTCTATTGTTGGGTTAACTGTACCTGTTTCTGAAAATGCCATGATTGTATACCGTATTTCCTTGAATGCCATGCATCCACGACTCTTGGCTATATTATACACCCGGCTAGCACCAATCCCCCCTTCGTGCGTCGGTTGAGGTGGGCGGGGTTGGGGCCGCATGTATAATATAGCCAAGAGTCATGGATGCATGGCATTCTGGGTAATTGTTATGTTGCGTTTATAATGTGTTACAGAGTTGATGTTTTCCAGAGATCTGTTTGTTATTCTTGTTTGGTGTGGGTTCACAAAGTGTGGCGCATATTAGTAAGAGCGTTAAAGTTGTTTATATCACCGGTATGGTCTGTTGAGCAAGTACGCCTTGCAATCGCGTACAAGAAGCGGCGAAATGCATGAGTCCGGCCGGCAAGCAGATAGCATGGTGTAAAGGCGAGTGCGATGACATGTTGTAGAGCAGTGGTTCCCAACCACCGGGGCGCAGAATATTTTTTTATTAATTTGTTTTTATTATTAACTTAATTTTTTTTTTATTAAATCAACATAAAAAAAACAAGATACACTTACCATTAGTGCAACAACCCCCAAAATCTCCCTTTTTCATGACAAAAACCTCCCTTTTTACAACCAAGCAAAATCCCATTGAGATCAAACATCTCTTTTCCAAGGGAGACCTGGTCAAGAGGGCAGCAGCAAGGTTACATTAAAAATAGTAAACAATACATAAAACACCACATTTCCAACATTAAAACTTGCTCATATGACACATGTGCATACAGACAAGGTAGACTGCAATCCTTTCACAGAAGCTTTAAACTCATTTGATGTAACAAGGGTTTTAAGTTGAATATTCGATTGTCGGTTATTCCAAGGCTTCGGTGCTGAAAATAATAACCATAATAACGTTTTTTTTTATTTTTTATTAAATGTGCTTTTAATGATGGTATCCTTACATCACACACAATTCTTTACTGCATGCCATTGGTAAGTGCAGGGGTGAGAAGAGGTTTTAAAATTATTAGCGCCTGCTTACTTTTACCGCATGCCTTGAATAAGCGCAGGACTGAGAAGAGGTTTTAAATTAATTAGCGCCCCGGTGGCTATTGAAGGAAATACGGTATATAGCTGTCTTCAAACAAAAGTTTTAATAGTTAAATCTAATTTGATAGATTAGAGGATATTCTATGATCAGTCAAAACGTTGGGCAAATATTTTTGTTGTTTTTAAGAATAGAGCTAAAGAGGATGCTCACACATTAACAAATCTCATTTTCAACTTTTTCCACCTTGAATTAAGGCTAAAACACTCAGATCGGATGGTTTAGTAAATTCCTCTGATCGGTTCCAAAGGGATCAACTTTGGCTCTGACAATCCGACGAGTAAATGATACAACTCGACTGTCTAGAAAAATGAAAGTTGTGACTAGGTTTCTGTAGATAAACCTGCAGAAGGATCATTACCTTTGCCAAAGGGGAGCAGTAGTTAGGCCTCCCACCCAAGCAGACTGGTCATAGCTACACATTCTACATGGCAGAGCGTCCCGATGGGCATGCTCTCTCAAGGTCCTTGGGTCCTCAACTCGCATCCCTCCCATGGCGGGTAAAAGGGTGTTTAATGTCCAACGATTTGAATGTTAAGTTTGATAGTCGAATCAGACTCTTCCAAAATTTAGTGGTGTCCAAAACGACGGCTCGGGGGCCAATTGCAACTCGCCGGCATCTTAAATTTGGCCCGCGAGACAACGACATGACACACTGTGCCCTTTTTGGCAGCATGGGATACGGGATAATTTAAGACAAACAAAAATAAAAGTCCATCCATCCATCCATCTTCTTCCGCTTTTCTGAGGTCGGGTCGGGGGGGCAGCAGCCTAAGGAGGGAAGCCCAGACTTCCCTCTCCCCAGCCACTTTGTCTAGCTCTTCCAGGGGGATCCCGAGGCGTTCCCAGGCCAGCCGGGAGACATAGTCTTCCCAAAGTGTCCTGGGTCTTCCCCGTGGCCTCCTACCGGTTGGGCATGACCTAAACACCTCCCTAGGGAGGCGTTCGGGTGGCATCCTGACCAGATGCCCGAACCACCTCATCTGGATCCTCTCTATGTGGAGGAGCAGCGGCTTTACTTTGAGTTCCTCCCGGATGGCAGAGCTTCTCACCCTAAGGGAGAGCCCCGCCACCCGGCGGAGGAAACTCATTTCGGCCGCTTGTACCCGTGATCTTATCCTTTCGGTCATGACCCAAAGCTCATGACCATAGGTGAGGATGGAAACGTAGATCGACCGGTAAATTGAGAGCTTTGCCTTCCGGCTCAGCTCCTTCTTCACCACAACGGATCGGTACAACGTCCGCATTACTGAAGACGCCGCACGGATCCGCCTGTCAATCTCACGATCCACTCTTCCCTCACTCGTGAACAAAACTCCTAGGTACTTGAACTCCTCCACTTGGGGCAGGGTTTCCTCCCCAACCCGGAGATGGCATTCCACCCTTGGACTCGGACTTGGGGGTGCTGATTCTCATTCCGGTCGCTTCACACTCGGCTGCGAACCGATCCAGTGAGAGCTGAAGATCCCGGCCAGATGAAGCCATCAGGAGCACATCATCTGCAAAAAGCAGAGACCTAATCCCGCGGCCACCAAACCGAAACCCTCAATGCCTAGTATAATAGTTAATTTATTTTTGTAACACCCTAATGAGCATAATAGTAAACATAACACACACACACACACACACACACACACACACACACACACACACACACAGCAGGCCTACACAGGAGGAGGAAAGAGTGTAGGACAGAACATCAGAGGGTCAAATGTGCGAGAAAATGAGAGCAGATAATGTTGACAAACAATGTTTGTGAAAACTGTCTGAAATACTTATCCCAATAAAAATCTGTTCAGTTCTGTTGAACATAAAAGGGTTTGATTGTGAGGCATTAAAAGCCACAAAATGCATCGGTTCCATCAGAGCCACAAATGCTGGCTGATTAACAACAATATCAACATTGCACGGAAAATTCCTCTTCTTACCTTATCCCAATAAACATCTCTTCAGTATTTTAACATAAAAGGGTTTGATTGTGAGGCATTAAAAGCCACAAAATGCAACGGGTCCATCAGACCCACAAACGCTGGCTGGGTAGCAACAATATGCACATTACACAAGGGTTAAAAGCTGATGGTTAAATTAGAGGCACTGAATATGTGTACATTTCATACTTGAATTAGTCCAATTAACCGTAAAGATAGTCGATCATTAGTCGACTATCAAATAACCGTTCGTTGCAGCCCTGTAGTTGAGGTCTGGATAAAAACATATATATGGTCGCTCCATTACCTTCAACTTGCTCAGCAAGATACTAGTTACCTTAGAGGTGTGTTTGGGCTCATCCTCATGTTGGAAAACTGCCATGTGGCCCAGATTCCTAGGGGAGGGTATCATGCTGTGTTTAACAATGTCACAGTAGGTGTTGGAATTGCCCGCTGCCAGCAGCACCCATGCGGCCCTAGAACACTGTCACAAACTCGCATGGCTGCAGTAGTAGCGACCCCAAGATGCAGGAACCAGGAGAGTGATGAGCAGTTAGATTGCTTTTAATGTCATCAACGGAGGAGAATAAAGCAGCCTTGCATGTACAGTTCTAAATAATATTCAAATCTTCAAGCACTGAGGAGCGCACGAGACAAGCATGAATAGAAACATGCTGATTGGCAGCAGGTGTGGACCGGCTGCCAATCAGCAGCAGGTGAGGGGAAAAAAACACAGCGTTCAGCGGAACAAGCAGGAAGTGGAAACAAAACAAGAGCACTGACCGGAAGTGAATACAAAACAAGGAAACAAACAGAAATGAGGTGACATATGGTCACAAACATGACATGACCACTATGCCTAACTCGTAGATGGATGTTGGTGGAGAGCACAAGTAAAGGTTTGACCTCTCGCCATGTTGTGTCACAATGTATTCAATGGTTTCCTGATCGGGCAGCACGGTGGAAGAGGGGTTAGTGCATGGGTGTCAAACTCTGGCCCGCAGTGTAGTTTCATTTGGCCCTTAAAGCAATATCAAATTAACATTAGAGCTGGCAGCGGTGCGAACCCTCCCGATTTTCCCGGAAGACTCCCGAATTTCAGTCCCCCTCCCGAAAATCTCCCGGGGCAACCATTCTCCTGATTTCCACCCGTACAACAATATTGGGGGCGTGCCTTAATGGAACTGTCTTAAGCGTCCCATACAACCTGTCGTCACGTCCGCCTTCCTCCTTACTAACAACGTGCCAGCCCAGTCACATAAGATATGCGGCTATTACACACACGTAAGTGAATGCAAGGCATACTTGATCAACAGCCATACAGGTCACACTGAGGGTGGCCGCATAAACAACTTTAACACTGTTACAAATATGCGCCACACTGTGAACCCACACCAAGAAAGAATGACAAACTCATTTCGGGGTAACATCTGCACCGTAACACAAGATAAACACAACAGAACAAATACCCAGAACCCCTTGCAGCACTAACTCTTCCGGGATGCTACAATATACACCCCCCGTTACCAAACCCCCCCCCTCCCCAACTCTGCCCACCTGAGCCCCGACATTAATGAACTAGCATCCAAGAAAAGATGCCAGGTATCCAGCTTGGACATATTAGATTAGATCAGTGTGTCGCAAATTGAGCAATAAAAAGGCCTGAATGGTTAATTTATTCATTGTTGTTTAGTTAAAAAAATTATTAGCCTTTGGAAAAAGTTAATATTGATATTTAACTCAGAAGGCTGCAAATAGAAAGAGGCATTCCATTTTTTATTTACATTTTATTTAATACACTATTGATGTTTTTTCGATATTTTTTTGAAAGTTTATTCTGCACTATCAAGTTATATAAGCGTTGCGTGTTCCATATTCAGTGTTAAAGCAAATCAGTGTAGCAAATTGAGCAACAATTAACGTTTTATTCAGGCACTTTCTCTTGCTACTTCAAGGCTCGAATGTTTGATTCATTCATTATTGTTATTTTATTTTCAAATATATTATTAGCCTGTGGAAAAAGTTTACTTTCATATTTACCTCACAAGGCTGCAAATAGAAAAGAGGCATTCAATTTGTTTTTACATTTTATTTGATATGCCATTGATATTTTTGTAATTATTATTATTATTTGAGACTCAATTTTGCATGTCACTATATAGTTATATAAGCCTTGCTTGTTCAATATTCAATGCAAAACTTGTTTGGGTCCCTATTAAAAGGTTAATTTGTTCAACCTTGGCCCGCGGCTTTGTTAAGTTTTACATTTTGGCCCACTCTGTATTTGAGTTTCACACCCCTGGGTTAGTGGGTCTGCCTCACAATACGAAGGTCCTGAGTAGTCCTGGGTTCAATCCCGGGCTCAGGATCTTTCTGTGTGGAGTTTGCATGTTCTTCTCGTGACTGCGTGGGTTCCCTCCCACTTCCAAAGACATGCACCTGGGGATAGGTTGATTGGCAACACTAAATTGGCCCTAGTGTGTGAATGTGAGTGTGAATGTTGTCTGTCTATTTTGGTTGGCCCTGCGATGAGGTGGCGACTTGTCCAGGGTGTACACCGCCGTCCGCAAGATTGGAGCTGAGATAGGCACCAGCGCCCCCCGCGACCCCAAAGTGAATAAGCAGTAGAAAATGGATGGATGGGTTTTCTGATCCATCTCTTCACAGATACAGTGACCTAATGATTTATAAAGTAATATTACAACACTTACAACACCATTAATTGGGATTCAATCTCTTTAAAGCCATTACCTATTTCGGGCGCTCTCTCTATCTTGCTTCTGATGAGCTGGTACATTCAAGTATATGTCGTACATCTTATATTGTACTATTACCAGAGTGGACAGATATTTGCACCTTTCTTAGTTTAAAGGGAGATAATATGGCCATCTGCTGCTTAACTTCAAATATAGGTAAGCAGATGGACGTTAAATGACAGTCTGTTTGCCGTCTTTTTAATGGTATGACAAGAGATTGAATGAAGACATTTAATCTCATTCATCCCTGAATTGTCCTTGCACTGCATCTTGGGGGCCAAAAGAATCATGGGCAACGCCGGAACAATTAAGCTGGCTTCCAGATGCTATCGGAGGTGCACAGTAAACAATAGTAGATTAGAAACAGGCCCCGGGAAGTGAAATGAATCACAGCCCAGGTACGATAAAGTCACTGCTGTGTCCTTATCCTTAACAGATTAAAGCTGCACAGCTCATGCATGCTCATTCTTTGTTTCTTAGCTGTATTTCCTTGAGTTGATGTAAGACAGGATGTTTACTTTAGGTCTGCTTTGGTGTTCACCTATCAGTCGGTGCCTGTATCAGGCACCTCTAACAAACAATATCTTTACAAAGTGTTATTACAGATATTAAAAAAAAAAAAGACGGACAGCTGAGTTTGACTCGTGTCAGTCAAAAGGTGACCATCAAGTGCTTGACAACCTTCAAAGCTCATCCCATCAGATTAAAGATCTGACATGCTTAACTCAGCTCAGAAATGACAAATGTCCCTTTTAATTTGCATTTATGAAGTCCGATGAATCAGAGGAAGATGATCTAGCTCATGAACATCATCTGTTAAAAAAACAACATTGTATGAGCTTTAGTTATACTACTAGTTTTAATCTTCTATTTTTTTCTCCCATTCCCCCTTGTTTACCTGTATCTCATCTTTTTTGTAAGGGGCGCTAAAAGCCGGCAGACCCGTCAGCGATCCTGTTCCGTCTCCCTGTAATGTTTGTTTGATCTTGAATGGGATTGTGCTGAAAATTGTAATTTTCCTGAAGGAACTCTCCTGACGGAATAAATAAAGTACTATGTAATCTAATCTAGTTAACAGAAGACGGACGGAGGTTTTTCTGGATGGAAAGTAAAATCTTACGCAACAATAACTATAATAGTGAGTGCAAAAAAAAAAATCGTACAAACCAGTACATCTACAAAAGCCTCACATCTTTGCCAATTTTCAGTAATCCATTATTACCATTTTTTTCATTGACTTAATTACAAAAAAATATTTATATAACTGCAGTGTGGGAAAAAATAGGGATGGGTTGATGAATGACTTTCAGTCAAAGCCTGCAAATCATTTTAAAGGATGCGTCATGTCTGGGATCATGTTTTGTTTAAGTTATGTCCTGTTTGGTTTTTGGACTTTTTTAGTTCCTGCTTTTTCACTCCCTTGTCTTGTTTCCATGGTTACCCATTAGTTTCACCTGTCATGTCATGCACCTGATTTGTTTTGACTCACGTACCGGTTCAATCACCACAGTATTATTTAAGCCACAGTAGCCAGGTAGTCAGCTGGCGACACCACCCTTGATCACCCTCGACCACCTTCTACTCCCCTTCCACACTAGGGCTGTGAATCTTTGGGTGTCCCACAATTTGATTTAATATCGATTCTTGGGGTCAAGATTCGATAATATATCGATTTTTTTCGATTCGATTCAATTCTCGATTCAAAAACGATATTTTTCCGATTCAAAAGGATTCTGTATTCATTCAATACATAGGATTTCGGCAGGATCTACCCCAGGCTGCTGACATGCTAGCAGAGTAGTAGATTAAAAAAAAAAATGTTTTTATAATTGTAAAGGACAATGTTTTATCAACTGATTGCAATAATGTAAATTTGTTTTAACTATTAAACAAACCTAAAATATTAATTATTTTATCTTTGTGAAAATATTGGACACAGTGTGTTGTCAAGCTTATGAGATGCGATGCAAGTGTAAGCCACTGTGACACTATTGTTCTTTTTATAAATGTCTAATGATAATGTCAATGAATGATTTTTAATCATTGCTATGCTGAAATTATAATATTGATACTGTTGTTGATAATATTCATTTTTGTTTCACTACTTTTGGTTTGTTCTGTGTCGTGTTTGTGTCTTCTCTCAATTGCTCTGTTTATTGCAGTTCTGAGTGTTGCTGGGTCAGTTTTGGTTTTGGAATTGGATTGCATTGTTGTGGTATTGCTGTGTAGTGGTTTGTTGGTTTGATAAAAAAAAAAAAAAAATCGATTTAAAAAAAAAAAAGAGAATCGATTCTGAATCGCACAACGTATTCGATTTGATTTGTATTCGAATCGATTTTTTCCCACACCCCTACTCCACACCCATTTATCCATGCCAAAGATCCATGTTCCAATATCTCGTTCAAAGTAAGTTTTTCGTTATTCATGCTATAGTGCAAGTTTTTGTTTTATGTTCATAGTTTTGCCTTAGTGCAAGTTTTTGTTTTCATAGTCAACTTTGTATACCTTCTCTGTGAGCGCTTTTCGTTTGTTACTTTTTTTTTTGAGTACAATTAAAATATGTCATTACCTTCACGTCATGTCCAGTCCAATCGTTTTGCACCTCGGGAAAACAAACCACACCCAAATCCACGTCATGACAAGATGCAACATATTCAGTATGTAAAATAAACATTTTAGACGTCCGTCCATCCATCAATCCATTTCTACCGCTTATTCCATTTGGGGTCGCGAAGGGCGCTGGTGCCTATCTCAGCTACAACCGGGCGGAAGGCGGTGTACACCCTGGACAAGGCGCGTCTCATCGCAGCATTTTGGACGTGATAAGCATGTATTGTCTATGTTGTTTAATCAAGTCTGAGCATTCAGCTTAGCTCCAAATTGTGCTTAAATAATAAGCATACGGCATGATTTATAGAACAGTACTTTTGTACATACAATATTGAATTGTGTTTGGCTTCGAACACAATCAACTCAACTTGTTTTATTGAAGCATTCTGAGAGCAAGAACATTCTAGTGCCACTATTTTGTACTGTACATAAATTGAATGGCAACATTGCTTCTTAAAAACATTACATTACTATTTGAGGTCTGATTTTATTGCAAAAAGTAAACAGAATATTTGGTTCGGTACTAAAAAGTGAGCCTTTTATCGGAAAATACAAACTATTCCTACAAGTTTATGTGCCGGGGTGTGACCATTGCATTATTGCATTTTTACAATTAGGTTGTTTTACTCTTTTTTTCCTCCCCCAACGGGAGGATAAAACATAGCCGTGCTTTAGGATTCCAAACAGATTACATCAAGACAATCAAATAAATGTGTGAGTTATAAAACATTAATAGCCATCATGAAATATTTGTCACAGGCCATCAAACCGGGGCTGATCGTTCCTCTGAAACATTTAAAACTACTTTCACCTGCCTGCAGTTTATCACATGAGATAATACAAAAGAGTGATGCATAAAATCAGTAAAACAATTGCTGGAAAAAAAAGACTGATGTTTATGGATGTGGTTTGAGTTATAAATCTGGACCTGCATATTGTCCGTAACATTCCAAATTGTTTTTCTTGAAATCAACAGTTCCTCAGTTCATGAAAGTTCTGTTGTCACAATGCATTGTGTTTGGAGGAAGAAGAATACTGAGTTGCATCCCAAGAACACCATACCTACTGTGAAGCATGGGGGTAGAAACATCATGCTTTGGGACTGTTTTTCTGCTGAGGGGACAGAACGATTGATCCGTGTTAAGGAAAGAATGAATGGGGCCATGTATTGTGAGATTTTGAGCCAAAACCTCCTTCCATCAGTGAGAGCTTAGAATGGTTGACCAAATACTTATTTTCCACCATAATTTACAAATAAATTCTTTAAAATTCATACAATGTGATTTTTTTTTTTACATTCTGTCTCTCACAGTTGAAGTGTACCAATGATGAAAATTACAGACCTCTGTCATCATTTTAAGTGGGATAACTTGCACAATTGGTGGCTGACTAATTACTTTTTTGCCCCACTGTATATATACACACTAGAGGTGCGCGGATAGGCAATTATATCATCCGCATCCCCAAAAATCGTCATCCACCCGCCGCCAACCCGAACCAATATTTTATCGGGGCCGTACCCGCCCGACAACCGCCCGCTGAATTACATCAGAGGTCGGCAAACTTTACCACTCGGAGCTATTTAAAACTGTTTCACAGAGTAATGTAGTCAATTGGAGCCGCTAACGTTTTCGCGATTATTCAATAGCGTTCATCCTGATTACAATAATATGGGCGTACTGTGAAGCCATTGCCTTAGACACCTTCAAAAACATGTACTAGCCGATTGTTGGTCCAGCAACGTGTGTGCAGCTTCCGCAATCACACATATGAGATTGTATCACCCAGTATGCCTTTCAGAGTACACTGATGGTTGTGATATAAACAACTTTAACACTTACTAATATGCGCCACGCTATGAAGCCACACAATACAAGATTGACAAACACATTTCGGGAGAACATCCTCACAGTAACACAACATAAACGCAACACAACTAATACCCATAATCCTTTGTATTCATGACACAACCTGAATATATTTTACACCGCCCAACTTACCGACGCACGGGGTGGGGGGGGGGGGGGGGAGTTTGGGGTGTATAAAATAGTCAGGATGTGTCATGAAAACAAAGGATAATGGGTATTTGTTGTGTTGCGTTTATGTTGGGTTACAGTGAGGATGTTCTCCTGAAATGTGTTTGTCGTTCTTAATTGGTGTGGCTTCAAAGCGTGGTGCATATTACTAAGAGTGTTAACATAGTTTATATCACAACCATTAGTGTACTCTGTGTCACCCAGTATGCCTTGCAGCCGTGATGCTGGACTGACAAGCAGATCGTATATGATGTAGAAGGTGACAAAGCCAATGGCTTCATAGCACGCGCTAATATTTAATATCTGGTTGACTGCCGGCAGTCACTCAAGAGAATAATAGCGTCTCCTATTGACTTCTTCGCTACATGACACGGGTCTTAAATGGCTCTTTGAATGGCAAAGGATACCGATCCCAGAACCATGTAATTCAAAGGTCTCCGGATGGTTCAACCGCCACCCGCCCGAATCAAATTAAAATCTATTTTTTCGTCATGTCAACCGCCCGACCCGCGGTTCGCGGTCTCAACCGCAGAGTCCGCGGGTAAACCTAATACATCTCTAATACACACACATTATAGTTTCTTCAAAGTGTGCATTCTTTGACCAAAATACTTTTGCACTTGGGAGACATGAATGGTGGGAGGTTGGTGAATGTACAATATCCACGCATTATTTCACCATGACTAATATATCAGTTTTATTATCATAATTTTTTTTCTAATTATTTTTCTTTTTTCACAAAAACTACAGCTAACAAGCAAAACCGTTAGTTTGGTGTAATATGTGACCAACACATTGTATACTTATTTAAAAGGAAATATATATTGCAATGCTTTTATCCGTATAGGGATCCTTCTCGCAATTATTCAATAGAGTCTTATTGTGGCGGTCCGCTCCCTGTACGATCAGTGCCAGAGCTTGGCCCGGCAGTAAGTCGAACACATTTCCAGTGAGGGTTGGACTCCGCCAAGGCTGTCCTTTGTCACCGATTCTGTTCATAACTTTTATGGACAGAATTTCTAGGCGCAGTCAAGGCGTTGAGGGGTTCCGGTTTGGTGACCGCAGGATTAGGTCTCTGCTTTTTGCAGATGATGTGGTCCTGATGGCTTCATCTGACCGGGATCTTCAGCTCTCACTGGATCGGTTCGCAGCCGAGTGTGAAGCGACCGGAATGAGAATCAGCACCTCCAAGTCCGAGTCTATGGTTCTCGCCCGGAAAAGGGTGGAATGCCATCTTCGGGTTGGGGAGGAGACCCTGCCCCAAGTGGAGGAGTTCAAGTACCTAGGAGTCTTGTTCACGAAGAGTGGATCGTGGGAAGAGTGGATTGTGAGATCGACAGGCGGATCGGTGCGGCGTCTTCAGTAATGCGGACGTTGTACCGATCCGTTGTGGTGAAGAAGGAGCTGAGCCGGAAGGCAAAGCTCTCAATTTACCGGTCGATCTACGTTCCCATCCTCACCTATGGTCATGAGCTTTGGGTCATGACCGAAAGGATAAGATCACGGGTACAAGCAGCCGGAATGAGTGTCCTCCGCCGTGTGGCGGGGCTCTCCCTTAGAGATAGGGTGAGAAGCTCTGCCATCCGGGAGGAACTCAAAGTAAAGCCGCTGCTCCTTCACATCGAGAGGAGCCAGATGAGGTGGTTCGGGCATCTGGTCAGGATGCCACCCGAACGCCTCCCTAGGGAGGTGTTTAGGTCACGTCCAACCGGTAGGAGGCCACGGGGAAGACCCAGGACACGTTGGGAAGACTATGTCTCCCGGCTGGCCTGAGAACGCCTCGGGATCCCCCGGGAAGAGCTAGACGAAGTGGCTGGGGAGAGGGAAGTCTGGGCTTCCCTGCTTAGGCTGTTGCCCCCGCGACCCGACCTCGGATAAGCGGAAGAAGATGGATGGATGGATGGATGGATCCTTCTCCAAAATGGTTTTCAACATTTAATATTTCACAGACCTGCCTTGCTCACGATTTTGCAGTCATCTGCTGTGTTTGAGAGATCTTGTTCACAGACTAACAATAGTGAGCAAACAAGCTCTATGGTAGAGGTAAGCATTAGGTGAACCATGACACCTTCAATGGGCACATTTTGCTTTCCTCTCTGATATCAACATCTTGAAAGGACTACTGTTACAGTGCTGTTGTGAAGAGGTGTTCGCAGTGCCGTGTAATGGTGCAGCGTGCGGCTGCACGGGGAGCTCGATGCACTTGTAGACCCGTGAACTCTGTCATCCTTAATTGAAGACGACATGTACTTTTAGCACACGGCGCTCGCAGGCTTTCTCCTCTGCGCTGTCGCTTTTAAACGCACCACTGGGAGCGCTCGGTGAAAAACAGATCACTTCTGTAACACATTAAAAAACACATAGCTGCTCTTACGCTTTGATTCTGCTACATAAAACACTCTTGGATGGAGATACTTAATGTGCACACACACGCGCACAAAGCAGCTGATTGAAGTGTCTCCTGGGTCATCTTTTTGTGCATAATAATCCTTGTTGGAGATGCAGAGTCGTCCTAATGACAACCATAACCATTCACTAGCAGTTAGTCTTACTGCCATCCCTAACTCCCCCAAGTCTGCTGGGAAGGCTTCTCCACACACGTTTATTGCCTTCATGAGCATTTGTATCACAGTTTTATTGCTGTCACTATTACCTATGTCTGACAAAAGCAACCTCAGCAGGATCCTTCTTCAAATCCTACCCCCACATACAGATTAGATCTGTCTGACTGCGATATATGAAGAAGAATTAATGAAGTCGAGCACAAGAGCATTTTTCACAGTAACCATGAATATCTCTATGACAGGGGTCACCAACCTTTTTGAAACCAAGAGCTACTTCTTGGGTACTGATTAATGCGAAGGGCTACCAGTTTGATACACACTTAAATACATTTCCAGAAATAGCCAATTTGTCTTTAATAAATCAATATATATATATATATATATATATATATATACACTTACGGAAGGTGTTTTTGTAGAGAATAAATGATGAAAAAAACACTTAATTGAACGGTTTGAAAGAGGAGAAAACAGGAAAAAAAAAGAAAATACAATTTGGAAACAGTTTATCTTCGATTGCGACTCTCTAAAATTCAAAATTCACTCGAAAAAAAAAGAGAAAAACTAGCTAATTTGAATCTTTTTGAAAAAATAAAAAAATATATTTATGGAACATCATTAGTAATTTTTCCTGATTAAGATTAATTTTTGAATTTTGATGACATGTTTTAAATAGGTTAAAATCAAATCTCCACTTTGTTAGAATATATAACAAATTGAACCAAGCTATAGTTGTCAGGTTTGGACTTGGTCTTGGTTTGTTTTCCCGAGGTGCAAAGCGAATGGAGTGGAAACGGCGTGAAGGTAAAGACATCTTTATTTTAACACTAAAACCAAAAACAGAAAGCGCTCAAAGTGGAGGCACAACCTGGGCTAAAGAACAAAACTAACGCATAAACGGACTATGAGCATTAATCAAACAAAACTTACTTGGCATGGCATGAAGCAGGAAACTATGGCAAGGCAGGAATAAAGTCAGCATAGAGCATGACAAGATCACATTGACGCCAGACCGACCAACAGAAAAAGACACGCTTAAGTAACAGGGACATGATTACACAGGTGCGTGTGTCCAAATGAGCAACAGGTGAAACCAATGGGAAGCCATGGAAACAAAACAAGGGAGTGAAAAAAAAAGGAACTTAAAGAGTCCAATAGTCAAACAGCACCTGGTATTCCTAGATAGTCTCCCATCCAATACTAACCAGGCCAGACACTGATTAGCTTCGTGTACTAACGGGATTGGGGATGCTCAGGGTAGTATGGCCGTACACCATCATGATCAGACATGACAGAAAACAAAACATAATCTACAGGCATGACAGAAACCAGGAAATGCAAAACAGAACTAAATGTCCAAAAAACTAAACATAGCATGACCATGAATTGATTAACGTGGACCCCGACTTAAACAAGTTGAAAAACTTATTCGGGTGTTACCATTTAGTGGTCAATTGTACGGAATATGTACTGAACTGTGCAATCTACTAATAAAAGTATCAATCAATCAATCAATCAATCAAAACAAAACAAAACATGAACCATAGGCGTGACAATAGTTCTAACAAAGACAAATCATTATTTCTTCTAGATTTTCCAGAACAAAAATTTTAAAATAAATTCAAAAGACTTTGAAATAAGATTTAAATTTGATTCTAAAGATTTTCTAGATTTACCAGTATATATTTTTTTAATGTTTATCACAATAAGTTTGAAGAAATATTTCACAAATATTCTTTGTCGAAAAAACAGAAGCTAAAATGTATTTATTATTGTTTACAATAAAAAAAATAAATGTACTTGAACATTGATTTAAATTGTCAGGAAAGAAGAGGAAGGAATTTAAAAGGTAAATGTGTTTGAAAATCCTAAAATAATTTTTAAGGTTGTATTTTTTCTCTAAAATTGTCTTTCTGAAAGTTATAAGAAGCAAAGTAAAAAAAAAAAAGAATTTATTTAAACAAGTGAAGACCAAGTCTTTAAAATATTTTCTTGGATTTTCAAATTCTATTTGAGTTTTGTCTCTCTTAGAATTAAAAAATGTTGAGCAAAGCGAGACCAGCTTGCTAGTAAATAAATCAAATTTAAAAAATAGAGGCAGCTCACTGATAAGTGCTGCTATTTGAGTTATTTTTAGAACAGGCCAGCGGGCTACTCATCTGGTCCTTACGGGCTACCTGGTGCCCGTGGGCACCGCGTTGGTGACCCCTTCTCTATGATATTGTCTGGGTTGTTTTGTTTGGCATTCATTTTTAAAAAATCAATCAATCCTTGAAGTCATGTTTCAACTACAAACAATACAACTTGCTTTATTAAAAGAATATCTGTGCACTTCCCATCGTTTCATAGCAGTATGAATGAATATACGGAGTAGAGGTGATTATTAAAATAAGTTGAATAAGGGTTGAAAGCCTTGTCATTTTGACTACAGCACACACACAGCAAGCATGAGAGACAGTTTGAAATATTTAATCTAAACTGGGTCATTTCGGTGTATCGGTGCAGAGAATATGGCTAGCTAGGGGGGTCAAACGCAGTTTACATTGGTCCAATGTGAACAATCAAAACTCATTTGGGCACTAAATGAGGCCTCACATCCATAAACGTGATTCAAATGGGCTGTTTTATGATCAGACACATCTGGAACTCCATGCAGACCACTCTGGAAGTAAATTCATCCAAATGGAAGCAGGTGAATGTAGTTGTAAATGTTTCAGCTGATTTATCAATACCTGTTCAGTTTTTGAGGTTGATGGCCTGTGACAGATATTTAATGATGACTGTTGTTTTACGACAAACTAATTTAATGTGGTTGTCTTGACGTTATGTATTCAGTAGGATTAGATCTGCTGCCAATGTCGTAAAACGCTACAAAAAGCAAAATCCACAAGCATGTTTTATTATTTGAGGCTGGCACAAATGAGGTTTAGTTAGAATGGAGGTTCAATTGGAGAAAGAGTAGTCAAAAAATTTCACCAGGACCAATCAATTCATATAATTTAAAATGTATAACACACTTACTATGACAAGGAACAATAAGTCCTGAAATATGACCTCAAAAACCTCAGTCATTCGTGGCCAATAAAATAAATCCAATGTGTGTTTTTTGATCTGACCTACTTTAGACTTTCATACAGTAGGTACCACTTTATTTTTGTCACATCCTTCTCTTTAAAGGCCTACTGAAATGGGATTTTCTTATTTAAACGGGGATAGCAGATCCATTCTACGTTCCATACTTGATAATTTTGAGATATTGCCATATTTTTGCTGAAAAGATTCAGTAGAGAACATCCACGATAAAGTTTGCAACTTCTGGTCGCTAATAAAAAAGCCTTGCCTTTACCGGAAGTAGCAGACGATGACGTCACCGGTGTGAAGGCTCCTCACATCCTCACATTGTTTATAATGGGAGCCTCCAGCATCAAGAGCTATACGGACCGAGAAAGCGACAATTTCCCCATTAATTTGAGCAAGGACGAAAGATTTGTGGATGAGGATATTGATAGTGAAGGACTACAAAAAAAAAAAAGTAAAAAAAAAAGGTGATTGCATTAGGAGCGATTCAGATGTTTTTAGACACATTTACTAGGATAATTCTGGGAAATCCCTTATCTTTCTATTGTGTTGCTAGTGTTTTAGTGAGTTAAATAGTACCTGATAGTCGGAGGGGTGTGTCCACGGGTGTGTTGACGCCAGTCTCTAAAGGATGTCACGGCAGCTGCATGGACGGCGCAAGCTCCTCTGATCTCCGGTAAGAGGCGAATTTTTACCACAATTTTCCCACCTAAACCTGCCGGTTGACAAGTGGTCGGGGAACCATGTTCGCTTGACCGCTCTGATCCACAGTAAAGCTTCACCTCCGGGAATTTTAAACAAGGAAACACCGTGTGTTTGTGTGGCTAAAGGCTGAAGCTTTCCAACTCCATCTTTCTACTTTGACTTCTCCATTATTAATTGAACAAATTGCAAAAGATTCAGCAACACAGATGTCCAAAATACCGTGTAAGTGCGCGATGAAAAGAGACGGCTTTTAGCTGCAAGTGGTGCTGGCTAATATGTCCCCTCCAACCAATAACGTCACAAACACGCGTCATCATTCCGCAACGTTTTCAACAAGAAACTCTGCGGGAAATTTAAAATTGCAATTTAGTAAACTAAACCGGCCGTATTGGCATGTGTTGCAATGTTAATATTTCATCATTGATATACAACCTATCAGACTGCGTGGTCGGTAGTAGTGGGTTTCAGTAGGCCTTTAGGCGTGAATAAAGAATGCACTAACAACCTGATACAACCTCAAAAGTCCAAAAGAGAAAGCGATAATACAGTATCATCTGCTCACAGAGGGTACCTGGTACTTGTTTAAGCACACTGCAGCTAGTCCTGGTTAGTCCCACTCCTTAAAGCTTCCATCTATCACAAGATTCTCGCAGGATTGAGGTAAAAATACAGTGGTAACTACTCTATCTTATACCAGATGTCATTCCTAGTAAATAGGATATTTCCTTCCCTAAAGGGGAACATTATCACAATTTCAAAAGGGTTAAAAACAATAAAAATCAGTTCCCAGTGGCTTGTTGAATTTTTTGAAGTTTTTAAAAAAATTTTACCGGTCCGGGAATATCCCTAAATAAAGCTTTAAAGTGCCTTATTTTCGCTATCTTCGAAACCACTATCCATTTCCCTGTGACGTCATACAGGGCTGCCAATACAAACATAATGGCGGTTACCACAGCAAGATATAGCGACATTAGCTCGGATTCAGACTTGGATTTCAGCGGCTTAAGCGATTCAACAGATTACGCATGTATTGAAACAGATGGTCGGCGTATGGAGGCGGATAGCGAAAACGAAATTGAAGAAGAAATTTAAGCTATTGAGCGAATAGCTATTGATGCTATTCGGCTATAGCGTGGGTGTACCTAATGAAGTGGCCCGTAGCATGGCTGCCTTATTGGCATCGCCGGTAAAATGTGCAGACACTGGAGCAACTTAAATCCATTGATTGGTAAGTGTTTGTTTCGCATTAAATGTGGGTACCTAGTTTTAAATGTACATACAGCTAGCATAAATAGCATGTTAGCATCGATTAGCGTAGCATGTTAGCATCGATTAGCTGGCAGTCATGCCGTGACCAAATATGTCTGATTAGCACATAAGTCAACAACATCAACAAAACTCACCTTTGTCATTTCGTTGACTTAATCGTTGCAAATGCATCTGCAGGTTATCCATACATCTCTGTGCCATGTCTGTCTTAGCATCGCCGTTCAAATGTGCAGACACTTTGGTACATTCAATGGGGGTCTGGCGGAAGATTTCTTGCCAGTGGTGCAACTTGAATCCCTCCCTGTTAGTGTTGTTACACCCTCCGACAACACACCGACGAGGCATGATGTCTCCAAGGTTCCAAAAAATAGTCGAAAAAACGGAAAATAACAGAGCTGAGACCCGGTGTTTGTAATGTGAAAATGAATATGGCGGGTGTGTTACCTCGGTGACGTCACGTTCTGACGTCATCGCTAAAAGACCGATAGACAGAAAGGCGTTTAATTTGCCAAAATTCACCCATTTAGAGTTCGGAAATCGGTTAAAAAAATACATGGTCTTTTTTCTGCAACATCAAGGTATATATTGACGCTTGCATAGGTTTGGTGATAATGTTCCCCTCTAACCACTGCAGGGTAAAACGTGGAGTACGCAAGCCATGGACGGAGCCCAAAATGATTTAGTCACTTCTTAAGATATACTTTTGTGCATCTCATATTAAAAAGACATTTAATGGAAACTGTTAAAACACACACTGACATTACATTTAAGCCACCGCTTAGCTGAACAAAGACGTTGACATAATTAAATTCAGCTCTTGCGGAAAAGCAATTTTATCGATAGAACTGTGCAAATTACACTGACTGCATCTCTTTTAAAATTGCTTCCTAGCTGTCACTTTATTCTCCTCAAGGACAGCAGTAATAGGAGAAGTTGAGGCGGTACTGATGCTGAGGTGTACTGTTCGGTCACGTAGGGCTTAGATCAATAGTGACTGATCCTTGTGTGCTGACAGGCCACGGCATATTCCTCCACGGAGTCTTTGTCTGGCCCCTGGCCCGATGAATGCTGACATCCAGAAACATGACACCGCTTTGATGGACAAGCCTGTGTGTGTGCGTGCGTGCGTGTGTTGGGATATAAGGCTTTGAGAAGAGTTCGCAATGGCTGCCCAAACCCCACAGAAATGTCTCTGTTTGGGTGTAGTGTGTGGTGGCTAAGTCCAGTCTGGCTTTTGGGCTCAGATGTTAGGGATAACAATTTCTCTTGTCTGGATTCATCTCTGCATTGCAGCTGGAATTTTTTTTACAGAAAGCACACACAGTATGATTCACAAAACAGCTCTGTTCCTATATCCCTTTTGGCAGAGGGATTTTCCACAGACAGGTGCAACGACTTACGTTGGTGTGTGCGCAGCGTTTTGCACACGTCCGTGTCCCTCAAAATGCAATTATAGAGGGATTAGAGCAGATGAGGTGTCGTTCAGAAGTGACAAATACACAAAGATGAACACAGGAATTAAAGATAAAAAGAGAAAATTGTGTGGATTTTGCTGAAATCTTTTTGCAGGTAAAGTAAAGTTTCAATGTGTTTTGTGTGTGCCATTGTGTTTTCTAAAGCAGTGGTTCTCAAATGGGGGTACGCGTACCCCTGGGGGTACTTGAAGGCATGCCAAGGGGTACGTGATATTTTTTTAACATATTCTAAAAATAGCAACAATTCTATAAACCTTTACATATATATTTATTGAATAATACTTCAACAAAATATGAACATAAGTTAATTAACTATGAAAAGAAATGCAACAATGCAATATTCAGTGTTGACAGCTAGATTTTGTGTGGACATGTTCCATAAATATTGATGTTAAAGATGACTTTTTTTTGTGAAGAAATATTTAGAATTAAGTTCATGAATCCAGATGGATCTCTATTACAATCCCCAAAGAGGGCACTTTGAGTTGATGATTACTTCTACATGTATAAATCGTTATTTATAATTGAATCACTTGTTTATTTTTTAAAATGTTTTTAGTTATTTCTATATCTTTTTTCCAAATAGTTCAAGAAACACCACAACAAATGAGCAATATTTTGCACTGTTGTACAATTTAATAAATAAGAAATTGATGATATAGTGCTGTATTTTACTTCTTTATCTCTTTTTTTCAACCAAAAATGCTTTGCTCTGATAAGGGGGTACTTGACTTAAAAAAAATTTCACAGGGGGTACATTACTGAAAAAAATGTTGAGAACCACTGTTCTAAAGTAACTCTCTGACCATTTGTAGAAGAAGATTATTTAAAATGTACACACTAATCAGCGCATAGACAACCACGAAACATGTCTTGCAAATTGAAGATGACAAAAATCTAGGCCATACATTTTTAAAGTAAAATATAAACCCTTTTTAAAATGGGGCTGTTTGTCAAACGACTGTACAGAAAAATGTAGTTGAGTCATTTGAATTAGTGGTTGACAGCTAAAGTCATTAACGTTGTATTTACTGGCTGACTGAAGCTGTTCCATGATTGGTTGTTTTCTTCTGTTAATGATTTTGTGGTATTTTAATCAAATTTAATGCAACATTTTCTTAAGGTAGAGCTGGTCTTTTTGTGCTATGTTCCAACATCAATGATAGTGTGGTCTTATTTGTCAGGCTTGTTATTGACAGTTTGGTTATGTTTGGGTTTTCCTCTGTTTGGGTTTTTTTCCTGTCAGCGCTCTTATTTTGGTTCCATTTCCTGCATGTCTCCCAGAGCGCTCGTTTCGCTCACCTGTCCATGATTGTCAATCAGGCTTCTATTTATGCCTGCCTCGCCCTCCAGTCAGGGCTCGGTGATTGTATCCTGTATCTTGTTTCCTGTAACCTGTTTCCAGTTGGCTGTTTCCTGGTTCCTGTTTTCCCTGCATGTGCACTTACCAGTTGCACCATTTGTTTTTTGACATTAAAGTCATGTTTTCTTGCGCTATGCGTACCATCTTTGCAAGACCGACAGCAGTCCCTGACATAATTGGCTCACCAAATCTAGTTTTGTTATTGTATTTGATCATCTCTGGATTTTCCTGAGGGAACTCTCCTGAAGGAATCAAAAAAGTACTATCTATCTATCTATCTATCTATCTATCTATCTATCTATCTATCTATCCATCCATTCATCCATCCACAAGAGAGATAAATCAAATACACTCCATTAATAATTTAGTCAATCCAATGTTTGCTGACATTCCTTTTCTTAAAAAAAATAAAATAAAAAAATAAAAAAAATATATATATATATATGTATTTCATGTGAGGTGAAGGGAATACATTGGATATTATTGAACTTTCTTTTACCAAGAATTAGGCTGATAATTCAAAAGTCGGACCTCTTAATGCCAACTTGATGGACTTTGCACAATACAGTCGTCCCTTGCTACATCGCACTTTCAAATATTGCAGCTTGGAACTATTTTATCAATTATGTATTTTTTTAGGAAGATTCTACATATTTTTGGCCCGAGGAAAGGTTAATACTGGTGCTACTGTATGTTTACCGCCAAAATCACATTGACCACATTTTGGCAGGAACACTTTTTGATGGACTTCCTTTTCGACTCCTGCCTCACTATTAACACATCCTAATAGGTTGAAATTTCCTTGTATTTGTGCAAGAACAATAAAGATCTATCCTATCCTAATAGGTGATCCTTTGGCGTGACCATTGTAAAAAGGCGAGACGAAACAGTCATGGAAAGATATAATGAATTTATTAAAGAAACAAAAAGAGCTAAGGAACAAAAATACTGGAGCTAAGCACAAAGGCAAATAAAAGCGCTAGCGTCGAAGGCTAGGAAGACAAAAAGCTAAACTAAACTTGGCACGTAGGCACGAAAAGGTAAACAACAAAATTAGCATGAGAGCTAAGAAAAAGGAAAGAGTGTAGCATGAAAGCTAGCGAGAATAAATCTATGAGTAGTCGCCTCTGTTGCACGTAGGCAAATTAGGAACCCAGACAGAACTAACAAAAGGGGCGAGCATAAATAAGGAAGGTGATTAGTACAACAGGTGTGCAGGGACCGTGAGTAGCAGGTGAAAACAATTTGAAACCATGGTGACGGACTAAACAGTAACTAAGGAGGTCGAACTACAAAACGTGATACAGAAAAGGAACAATAAACAAGAAATATGTAAAGATCTGAGTAGCGGATCGCAACAGCTTTGATGTCATCGATGTGCAATGCCAGCACAATGCTAACAGAGAATGCTAACACAGAACGCTAACATCACAGCTAATAATAATAGCTGTGACTGCTGCCCAAGTTTTTGCCAAACATCTTATGTCTGTGGTTTCAGGACATGAAAGCCCTGTCTTGACTTACAGGAATGTGACAGAGTATTTCTACATAATGGCCAGGCAACAGCCATAGCGAAGACAGGCTATCGATTAGTTTTGCATTCTACAGAAAAATACTCAAGGAAACAAGCTTAAATGTGACTATACGGGTGTTATTTCATGTTTAGAGGGCTCTAATTATGTTCAAAAACGTATTTAAAAGGTTGTGAACTTTTTTTTATGCTCTAAATCAGTGGCCCCCAACCTTTTTGTATCCGTGGACCGGTCAACGCTTAATAATTTGTCCTGCGGCCCGGGTGGGGGTAGGGGGAGTGTCCTTTTTTTTTAATTTTTTTATTTTTTTCTTTGTCATGAAAAAGGGACGTTTTTGTCATGGAAAAGGGAGGTTTTTGTGGTTGGTGCACTAATTGTAAGTGTATATTGTTTTTTTTTATGTTGATTTAATAAAAAAATAAAATATATATATATATATTTTTTTAAATAAAAATTAATAAAAAATTATTCTGCAGCCCGGTACCAATCGGGCCACGGCCCGGTACCGGGCTGCGGCCCAGTGGTTGGGGACCACTGCTCTAAATAAGAAAATATAACTGTAGATTTTTTAATAACAATCCTACTTTGCGGACATTTGTTTCCCACGGTCAAGCCTGTAAATAATTGGCCGTGATAAACGGGACATCTGTGATTGGCTTTGCAATAATTGATCGTAATTTATAAAGATCTTTTTTTTGTCATTCTTATATTCGTGATGTGAAACCATTTTAAAAATGAAATACATAATTTTCTTCAGAAACAGATATAAATATATTGATTTGTATAAAGATAGATATTTATAAATAACTGGAATATCTTGCTGTGAAAGTGAGTCCAAGTCTATCATTCCCTGGAACATAAATTCAAATTCCCAAGACAAAATTGCCCAACGATTTATGAAAACGGTCCAGTTATTCCTTTGATGAAAGTGAAAACTAAGAAGTAATGCCAGTTCTGTAAGGCTAAACATTCCCATTAGGCATTTTTGGCTCAAAGTAGAGGTCAAAAGAAACCCATCTTGGTGAACTAGTCTAATCTTCACTGAACTCAAGCCAGATGCTGGGAGGAGCGTCTGCTATAAGAACACCACTCAGACCGGGATCTGCTTTCAGTAGATATTGCAATGTTTTATCAAACTTTCATCCTACCTGTCACACAACCACACAGAAGTACTTGAATTGCTCCTTTTAGCATGGATATATTAATGTCCTTTCTAACTTGAAACACATAAATCCATTATTTAATAATGCCATTTTCCTATACATATTACTTCTATAATACATTAGCAACATACTTCTAACAGTTGGCTTAACAATGTTATATTAATGCGTAGTCGGAATAATGACGTATTGTAAATATGCATCGATGTACCGATATTAGTTATTGTTGTTTTTTGCGTACATTTGCATGATATTTGAAAGCGTTTTAGTCTATTGATGGAATATTGTGATCTTGTGTTTAACTTGAGTCGGGTTTTTTTGCCATGCAGAATCAAGAATGTCTTGGACAACAATAAAGCGAAAAAAAGAACACAAAACACATACATACAAATATGGATGATCATTTAAAAACAAAGTATTTTTATAACCTATATAAATTAATAAACTCATGTGCTGAAACTGCAGAGGTTGTGATTAATTTCCTCCGCCTTCATTGCAAATAACTACATGATGATAATAATACTATGTTATCCAAATATTTAATTTGAGTGACTATAATTCAAGCACTTTGACAAGATTATAAATCTACATCAGTTGTGAAACACATATTTATAAAGTAACTGCTAATTAAGATTGTGTGGTGTTGCTGTACGAATAGACCGTGAAGACTCTGTCTGGGACATCTTCTGGATTGTCTGTTTTTAAAGGTACATGTCCCTCAACAACAAGTATTCACAAGCATAAAAATAAATAAATCATTAACTAATAATTAGGAATAACAGCTTTAGAATGCTTGTCTACAAGTGACACATCTCTATCACAACCATCTCCAATGATCGGTCGGCTTTAACCGAAGGAAAATCAGATGGTACCGGTAGTTCTTAGCCTCTTCCTCTAAAGTAAAGGACCAAGAGTACACAAAAAACAATGTGACATTCTTATCTTAAGTTTGTCAATATTCAACCTCCCGCGACTGAGCAGGAGATACGTGATGTACATGTAAGAGCGGGGACAACAGACGAAACCAAGACGTATCCCGTGGGCTAGATTGTCCCAATTTGTATTGCTCTAGCCGCTGCTGAAGGACTATCGCCAGGACCCATACTTTGTTGACCGCATGGGTTAGGTCCTTGGAAGGATGCAGCCCCAGAATTGAGACAGCTATTGTGTTTGTCATTAAGAGTGTGTCAACAGAAAACCAATTAGGATGGAAAAAATATCAGATATTGCAGTTGAACTTTTACTTTGCACACTTTGGTGTAGTGAGATGACATCCATTTCAGATATTTCAGATGACAGACATGTCAGAGGTAAGTAAAAGTCAGCCATTTCTTACAGCATTAGTCGTCTGGCTTCACATCAAATGGAGTGTATTTCGTTTTAAAATAGAAATGTAGCCTAAGAGCTAGAACCTATGTACGCCATGTCAACGGGATAGGACACAAAAAATCCCCCCAAAAACCCACAACTTTTGCTAACTGTTTTTTGGATAATTTTGAAGTTTTCCTGATCTCTGATTGTGATCTCGGTTACAAGTTTTCTGACATCTTCAACCAGCTCTTGGTCTGGTCAGAGGCACAGAGTCATTGTATTAAAAAAAAAAAAATTGGAAGCACTGACAGCCAGCGGCCCCTTCCGCAATTCAAAGAGGTTGCCAAGCAACCTGAAGCCACACCACGCATCAAACTACGGGAGTTTGGGGCAGTTTTAAATTGTGTCTGACCGCACAGAGTGATCTCAGTTGACGGGCAGACACCTCTAGTTGAGCTCTCACTGGCGCAAGTTACGAAATTGTTGAAATATACTAGCTAAAACTGCACCGGGTCGCTAAAGAGTGGGCTGCTATAGCAACAATGCCGAGATTCAAGCTATGTAACCGATCTCACAACCTGGTACCATTGTTCTAATCAAATGATCCTCTGCAAATAGGATATGCGAGGCCTAAAAGCAAACTTAGAAAGACTTCAAATCCAGTAAAACTGCTTGAAAGGGGAGCTTTGTCATCTCAAATATAATAATATGTATGGAGTAAACAGAAATGCCACAGGTGATTAAGATCCTCAAAGAAGAAAGCATGGTAATACTTCAATATATGAATGCTCTGCAACAAGAGAACATCGCTCTAAAGAATATCGTAGATGAAGTGGGTGCTATGATTGGACATAAAAACAGCTTCCCAAAAAATGCTCAGTCTTTCACAAGAAAGGATGGGGCGAGGTACACCCCTTTGTCCACAACTGCGTGAGCAAATAGTCAAACAGTTTAAGAACAACGTTTCTCAAAGTACAATTGCAAGAAATTTAGGGATTTCAACATATACGGTCCATAATATCATCGAAAGGTTCAGAAATCATACCACGTAAGCGGCATGGCCGGAAACCAACACTGAATGACCGTGACCTTCGATCCTTCGGACGACACTGTATCAACAACTGACATCAATCTCTAAAGGAAATCACCACATGGGCTCAGGAACACTTCAGAAAACCACTGTCACTAAATACAGTTGGTCGCTACATCTGTAAGTGCAAGTTAAAGCTCTACTATGCAAAGCGAAAACCATTTATCAACAACATCCAGAAACGCCGCCATCTTTTTAGGGCCCGAGATCATCTAAGATGGACTGACGCAAAGTGGAAAAGTGTTCTATGGTCTGACGAGTCCACATTTCAAATTGTTTTCGGAAATATTCGACATTGTGTCATCCGGACCAAAGGGGAAGCTGACCATCCAGACTGTTATCACTGCAAAGTTGAAAAGCCAGCATCTGTGATGGTATGGGGGTGCATTCGTGCCCAAGGCATGGGTCACTTACACATCTGTGAAGGCACCATTAATGCTGAAAGGTACATACAGGTTTTGGAACAACATATGCTGCCATCTAAGCGCCGTCTTTTTCATGGACGCCCCTGCTTATTTCAGCAAGACAAGTGTTACAACAGCATGGCTTTGTAGAAAAAGAGTGCGGGTACTTTCCTGGCCCGCCTGCAGTCCAGACCTGTCTCCCATCGAAAATGTGTGGCGCATTATGAAGCATAAAATACGACAGCGGACTGTTGAACGACTGAAGCGCTACATAAAAGAAGAATGACAAAGAATTCCACTTTCAAAGCTTCAACAATTAGTTTCCTCAGTTCCCAAACGTTTACTGAGTGTTGTTGAAAGAAAAGGTGATGTAACACAGTGGTGAAGATGCCCTTTCCCAACTACTTTGGCACATGTTGCAGCCATGAAATTCTAAGTTAAATATTAATTGCAAAAAAATAAAGTCTATATGTTTGAACATCAAATATCTTGTTTTTGTAGTGCATTAAATATGGGTTGAAAAGGATTTGCAAATGATTGTATTCCGTTTAAATTTACATCTAACACAATATCCCAACTCATATGAAAACGGGGTTTGTACAGGCCACTGTTATAGTACAACACCTTGTAGCCAACTTTGGGAGAAGCACAAAAATACTGTAAAACCAACCACCGGCAAACAAAGGCAGAGACGAATAGACTCATACTCGATTTGCATGTGGATTCTGATCATGCAGTTGGATGGCGAAGAAATGTAATGTCAAACAGACAAGCCTTAAAAGGAAACACCAAGTTCCCCTCTTCCTGTCAGCGAACTGACAGCCATTGGCCTGAAATACAAGCAGCGTCAGGATGTCAAAACCACTGTTTGACACCACTGCTATCCTCAGCAGAAACAACGGGGAGCAATAGCACTATTACTTGGAATAGGAATTTTGCCCATTTGGGATCTGGTTGAATGCCCGAGTTGTTCTCATGCACATACAATACTCCAGCGAACTTGATAACTGTAACAATAAGAAGTGCTGTATATCTCTATTTCTTCCTAATTATGCATTTTTCTTTGTCCTGTCTTCAATCATCCTATCATTCGTTCCACATTATTCATTCCTTAGCCTCAAATTGTCTTCTCTTACAATGTATCACCGTATCTATTTTGTATCTTTCAATCTTCCATCCTATCTTCCTTTTCATCTTATCTTCATATTTTCTGTCCTATTTCAGCGCTTATCTACACTATCCATCTTTTTGTTAGTAATCGTCCTTCCCTCCCAACATTAATTGTGCTACCCACCATCTTACAATCTTGCTCCTTTTTCAATTCATTTTCCAATCCAAGCCTTTTCATTTGTCCCACCCCTGTCAGGCTTTCCCCTGACAGTTTGTCTATGTTTTAGTTTTCCTCTGCATTTGTCTGTTTCCTCTGTGTTTAGTATCTCCTGTCTTTAGTTCCTGTCTAGTGCTCTTATTTTGTCAGCTTCCTGTCTTGTTCCCTGAGTGCTGTGTTCCTCCTCAGCTGCGGCTGATTGGCACCTGGTCACACCAGTTGCCAATCAGCCCGCTCCTATTTATACCCTCTTCGTCTTGTGTCAGTTGCTGGATCATTGTATTGT
The DNA here is from genome assembly GCF_033978795.1 of Nerophis ophidion. Classification (NCBI taxonomy): domain Eukaryota; kingdom Metazoa; phylum Chordata; class Actinopteri; order Syngnathiformes; family Syngnathidae; genus Nerophis; species Nerophis ophidion. The sequence goes on from NC_084616.1 coordinate 62,807,772, forward strand.
CATCTGTATTGTCGTTGCCACATGTCGCTCCTGTCGTTGCTATCGTGTCGTTTTATTGCAGCGTAGCGGTAAGCTACATCCGTTTGTTTGTAACTTACTGTCTTTTGTTCGCTGCTTCTGTTTTGTTTTCACTCTACAAGTAACGACTTCTGTTTTCCTGTTTGCTACCCGCTAGGTTCCACGCTAGGCCCTTTTTTGTTTCTTGCTAGCTTTTATGCTAAAGACCCTTAGTTTGTTATCCGCCTCGTGCGCGTCCTGTGTTAGTACCCTTTTGTTTGATTTTGTCTTAGTATCTTTATTAAATCATGTTTTCTCACTCCATGCCTGCCTCCATCTCTGCATCTTGGGGTTTGTCAACAAATAACCCTGACAACCGCCCTAAAAGTACAGTCCTATTTTGTTCCCATCTATAATCAAGTTTGTCCATAACCCTCTTTAACGTTCAACTTTTGGTTCTTTTTTTTTTTATCATGTCCTACATCAACTTTCTTTCTATGTTCCAAATGTTCTGTTTTATGTACCATTGTTGTGTCTTTATTTTTTTTCTCATCTTACAGTAGGGAATGGATTCATATGGCCTCATTCCTTGGTGGATCTCAGGTGAGAAAAAGAGCGGGGGTTAATAAGCATAGCTCGGTTGGTAGAGCGGCCGTGCCAGCAACTTGAGGGTTGCAGGTTCGATTCCCGCTTCCGCCATCCTAGTCACTGCCGTTGTGTCCTTGGGCAAGACACTTTACCCACCTGCTCCCAGTGCCACCCACACTGGTTTAAATGTAACTTAGATATTGGGTTTTACTATGTAAAAGCGCTTTGAGTCACTAGAGAAAAGCGCTATATAAATATAATTCACTTCACTTCACAATTGTGCAATGCAGTCTGCAAAAAATGATGGAAAATGCCACTCTCTATAGAAACTGATGCTGTGGTCAAAGTTGGAATTGCCACAAAACACATTTTAATATATTCAACAAGTTGAAAAACATATTCGGGTGTTACCATTTAGTGGTCAATTGTACGGAATATGTATTGAACTCTGCAATCTGCTAACACAAGTTTCAATCAATTGATCAAAGCATCCCACAGGTGTGCAGGCTAATTGGGAACAGGTGGATGCCATGATTGGGTATAAAAACAGCTTCCCAATAAATGTTCAGTCTTTCACAAAAAAGGATGGGGCGCGGTACACTCCTTTGTCCTCAACTGCGTGAGCAAATAGTCAAACAGTTTAAGAACAACGTTTCTCAAAGTACAATTGCAAGAAATTTAGAGATTTCAAAATCTACGGTCCATAATATCATCAAAAGGCTCAGAAATCACTCCACATAAGCGGCATGGCCGGAAACCAACATTGAATGACCGTGACCTTCGATCCCTCAGACGGCACTGTATTAACAACCGACATCGATCTCTAAAGGACATCCCCACATGGGCTCAGGAACACTTCAGAAAACCACTGTCACTAAACACGGTTGGTCGCTACATCTGTAAGTGCAAATTAAAGCTCTATTATGCAAAGCGAAAGCCATTTATCAACAACATCCAGAAACGCCGCAGGCTTGTCTAGGCCCATCTAAGATGGACTGATGCAAAGTGGAAAAGTGTTTGTGGTCTGATGAGTCCACATTTCAAATTGTTTTTGGAAATATTTGACATTGTGTCATCCGGACCAAAGGGGAAGCAAACCATCCAGACTGTTATTGACGCAAAGTTCAAAAGCCAGCATCTGTGATGGTATGGGGGTGCATTAGTGCCCAAGGCATGGGTAACTTACACATCTGTGAAGGCACCATTAATGCTGAAACGTAAATACAGGTTTTGGAACAACATATGCTACCATCTAAGCGCCGTCTTTTTCATGGACGCCCCTGCTTATTTCATCTGGAGGCATAAGTGGATAGTGAACCTTCCCAATTTGTCACATTTCATGTGTGAGGTAAACTGCCACAAATAGGGCTGTATTGATCCCCTTCCTACTGTATCTTCCTTTCCTCTTGGCATCCATCTTTGTTCACCTGCCCTCTCATGCTACGCTTGGATCATCAATTTGTTTACCTTTCAACTTTTCTTATCTGCAATCCTGTCTTTTGCTGTTTTTTCAGTCCATGTACTGTATGTTCTGATATGCATCATACATTTCGTCCAAAGCTCAAGTTTTCAAAGCTAATTGTCTCTTCGAGGTCGCATGCTTACGCGGGGTTGTTCTCCCAGGATGCAGACGGACAACTTCGGAGGAAGGGTGCAGGTAGGATATGATTTATTCCTCATGAAATCATATCACATACAAAATACAGGGAACAAACAAAAGGGATGCGTGCCGATCGCATGGGGAGCTAAGGCAAAAACTTAGAGCAGGAATTAGGGCTGGGCGATTTATCGATATATCGCGGGTTTGTCTTTGTGCGATATAGAAAATGACTATATCGTGATATTCGAGTATACGTTCGCACGCAGTTGTTTTTAGCTTCGGGCAATACATTGCATGCTATTCTCACTCTTTCTTGTCTCTCCTTCTCACAGACAGTAAACGCACAAACTTACACACGTCACACGTCACATATGTATACGCCCTCACGGAGCAGAGAGGTAGCAACATGGGTAACGTTAGCTGTGATGCTAGCACAGCCGTGCCAGTGGTAATACGAGAGAAAGAAGGTGCGAATAAAGGAAGAATTAATTCCCAATAAAAACAGAAGGGGTCCATCGTCTGGCGGTGATTTGGCTTCAAGTGGGAGTATGTCGAACAGCCAACCGTAATAGGTCAAGCATGCGGCACTAGCGTTGCTAACAAAAGTAGCATTACTGCTAATATGTAGCATCATTTGAAAAGTCACCTGCTTGAGAATGAAGAGTGATTACGCCGCATGTCAACATCTCCGTTCGGTGCCACACGCCCACACCATCAAAATGCCCGGGCAAACATTTCCAGATCAACACTGAATGAAAAAAATTATTCGTAGTAACCGACCACATAGCGAAGGATGAAGACTATTTGATTTCCTTTTATGCAGCTCATTTTTATTTAACACTTAAATTTTCTCAGACAATCTTGCACTTTCTGATTTGAAAATGGCGTGAACATTTGTGGCATTGCTTAATAACTGTTTAATAAATACAGTTTTGGTCAATTGACTTAGTTGTGATTCCCTTCTCTGCATGAAAGTTTAGAATGAGCATATACTAATGCAATTTTGAACAAGAATGTTTTAATGTAGTCACAGAATCATCATACTGCTGTGATTATATGTATCAAGTGTTAGTTCAAGGCCAAGGCAAAATATCGATATATATACCAGGTATCGCGATTTTGGCCTAAAAATATCGAGATATTAATAAAAGGCCATATCGCCCGGCCCTAGCAGGAATCATGAGCTAGAAAACAGGAATAAACCAACGTAACTGTTGCTCACAGAAAATAACGAAGCCAGACCGAGTGTGGCGCACAACGTGAATAAATAGCTCTCTAATTGGTGCCTGGCAGCAGGTGAGCGTGCCGAACACTAATCAGAGGCCGGTGAAACCAATTAGCACTCATGGTAACCAAAACAAACCCAGGGGTGCACAAAACAGGAACTAAGGGAGTCCAAAACTAAACAGAACATGACTAAACAAAACACGATCCAGTCCACGGATAATGATACCAAAAGACACAATTCTTCTGTAAATATAAATCATCACAATCGTTTGCACACTGTTTATATTGCATGTGATTGATGAGGCAATCTGTTGGGAGCTTAGAAGATTGGTTGATTTAAAATGGCATATTTGAACTCAAAAGATATTTTGTGCTTCCGACGGACGTGACTTTCAGCATGTTTGTCTGATGTTGAAACGATGGAACGTCTTTTCTTCCACACCAAGGATGATTTGGCTGGGCAGCCTAACAGCATGCTGCACTGAGCAATGTGCAAACTCGCACGTTAAACTAATTTCCTTACGTAGGGCCACGTGCCAGGTGCCAAATATAGAGCCAAAGCGGCTCCTTGCATCATGATCCTTTCCAAAAGAGTCAACATATAATTCAACCCCAGAAAACAGAAGCATGTGGAAGATTGCAACTTTTTTTTCGCGGCTTAAAGGGGAACATTATCACAATTTCTCAAGGGTTAAAACCCAAAAAATCTGTTCCCAGTGGCTCATTTTATTTTTCAAAGTTTTTCTCAAAATTTTACCCATCACGCAATATCCCGAAAAACGGCTTCAAAGTGCCTGATTTTAACCATCGGTATATCCACCCGTCCATTATCCTGTGACGTCACAGCGTGACCACACAGAAACAAACACGGCGGATAGCACAGAAAGGTATAGCGATATTAGCTCGGATTCACACTCGGATTTCAGTGCCCTACGTGATTCAACAGATTACGCATGTATTGAAATGGATGGTTGGAGTGTGGAGGCAGGTAGGGAAAACGAAATTGAAGAAGAAACTGAAGCTATTGAGCCATATTACGACAGACAGTGGCACGGGAGGAAGCGAGGACGAATTTGGCAATTACCTTCTAACCAATGATTGGTATGTGTTTGTTTGGCATTAAATGTGGGTGGAGGGAAAGGCTGGATGCAAATATAGCTACAAATGAGGCATAATGACGCAACATGTACATACAGCTAGCCTAAATAGCATGTTGGCATCGATTAGCTTGCAGTCAAGCTGTGACCCCAGGGGGTTTACCTCGCTCGTCTGCGGGAACAGACGGCCGTCGTCCCTGAATAGCAAGCAGTCCGGCAGATTCAGGGGTGGTGTATTTTCCAATATTGCAGATTTCGTTGACTTTATCGTTGGGAATACATCTGCTTTGAGTGTCGCAGGATATCCACACATTCTTGCCATCTCTGTCGTAGCATAGCTGTCGTCTGTAAAGTGTGCGGAACAACCGAGGGACTTTCGCATCTTTTGGCCACTGGTGCAACTTGAATCTCTGTTCGTGTTGTTACACCCTCCGACAACACACCGGCGAGGCATGATGTCTCCAAGGTACGGGAAAACAGTCGAAAAAACAGAAAATAACAGAGCTGATTTGACTTGGTGTGTGTAATAAGATTGAGAAAATGGCGGTTTGCTTCATGTTGTGACGTCACGGGTAAAAGGTCATCGCTCCGACAGGCTATCAAATGAAAGGTGTTTAAATCGCCAAATTCACCCTTTTAGAGTTTGGAAATCGGTTAAAAATAACATATAGTCTTTTTTCTGCACCATCAAGGTATATATTGACACTTACATAGGTCTGGTGATAATGTTCCCCTTTGAAGACGCACAATGGAGACGTGGTAAAGATGGAGAGAAAATCATGTTAAGTTGAGTTTGATGGAAACCACATTCGATTGAGAGCTTCATTATTCCCTTCTATCAAGGTTTAAAGTCGTTAAAATATTTTCATTCCTCTCTTTACAAATATTCAGCTCAAGTATATCTCCTGCTGTGACCTAAGCGCCGACGGGATGCCCCATTTCTGACATTATTTGGGTGTTTGTATTTTTTTCTTTGCTCATGAGGGCAACAAGTGACACATATTTATATTTTTTCACAGATTCCCTACAGCTAGGCCCACCTGAGACACAGTGAAATCAGAGTCATGAATCACACAGCACACTGGCAAAGGCTTCAATCAGATGACAAAAACAAACAGACAAAGGCAAGGTGGCACAGCAGAGAACTGGGGGAGCTGAAACTACTGACGGATGAATTTCAACGGGACTTATGAAATATTAGGTATCGGCTCTCTGCAATGTGTTTATAGATCTTCTCCATACTGCCACCACTCCCTGAACACCCACAACCGTCTGATTGAGAGGAAAGTGTGCTAGCCTCTAGGCCAGGGGTAGGGAACCTATGGCTCTCGAGCCAGATGTGGCTCTTTTGATGACTGCTTCTGGCTCTCAGATAAATCTTAGCTGAGATTGCTTAACACGATAAGTATTGAATAATTAAGCTGGTAATCCCAGTTTTGATTAATTGATTGAAACTTGTATTAACACACTACACTAGAGTACACTACACTACGCTAGTACACTGCACTACAGATTGCACACTACAGTACATATTCCGTAAAATTGACCACTAAATGCTAACACCCGAATAAGGGGTCCACGTAAATCAATTCATGGTATGTTTTAAAGTGTTAAAAACAACGTTGAAAATATAAAACATTCTCATGCATCTGTCCATCCGTTTTCTACCCCACCAGTTCAAGAAGTCCCATTAAGAAGTATTTGTTTTATTATTGGCTCGGTTGGTATAGTGGCCGTGCCAGCAACTTGAGGGTTGCAGGTTCGATTCCCGCTTCCGCCATCCTAGTCACTGCCGTTGTGTCCTTGAGCAAGACACTTTACCCACCTGCTCCCAGTGCCACCCACACTGGTTTAAATGTAACTTAGATATTGGGTTTCACTATGTAAAGCGCTTTGAGTCACTAGAGAAAAGCGCTATATATATATAAAATTCACGATTATTGGTTAGCCTCATAATAACAATGTTATTAAAATGAATAACAGACTTATTATACTCTAGAAATGTTGGTCTTACTTAAAAATGCCCGCATTTAGGTGTATTCAGTATTAAAAAATATTATATGGCTCTCACAAAAATACATTTTATAATATTTGGCTTTCATGGCTCTCTCAGCCAAAAACGTTCTTGACCCCTGCTCTAAGCCAAAAGCCCAAACTGCTAACTCAGCAGCTAGCACACTATTTGAAGCTGTCAGGGAGTGAGGTTTACCAACGTACCTCTGGTGCAGTCCCTCTGGCTGGCCCCTGTTACACTTACATATTTATACATTAAGAATATTCAATGCAAAGAAAGTTGTAAAATAGGCTAATAACTTGAGACTGAAAGCTCTTCATGGCCAATCTCTGCTCTGATAGCTTATAAAACACTCATGCTTAAATGAGTCAATATTAGATGTATTAAGTAAAGACTTAACCACATATAAGGACAATGATTCGGTTCTTGTTGTCATTGTGGCGGAATGACCAGTTCTGGATAAAAATTATCCTAAATGGCAGCTACTAATAAAGGGATTCCATGTTAAAAAATAATGGTCATGAGTTTTGGGTTATGACAGAAAGGACAGGATCCCTCATACAAGCGGCCAAAATGAGTTTTTGCTCCGCCGGGCGGCGGGGTTCTCCCTTAGAGATAGGGTGAGAAGCTCTGTCATCCGGGAGGAACTCAAAGTAAAGCCGCTACTCCTCCACATCGAGAGGAGCCAGATGAGGTGGTTCGGGCATCTGGTCAGGATGCCAACCGAACGCCTCACTAGGGAGGTGTTTAGGGCACGCCCAACCGGTAGGAGGCCACGGGGAAAACCCAGGACTCGTTTGGAAGAGTCTGTCTCCCGGCTGGCCTGGGAAGAGCTGGACGAAGTGGCTGGGGAGAGGAAAGTTTGGGCTTCCCTGCTTAGGCTGCTGCCCCCATGGTCCGACCTCGGATAAGCGAAAAAAGATGGATGGATGTTTTAAATTGAAAAAGGACACACAAAACTAATGGTATGTAAACGTGAAGCTTCATAAAAGATACTGTATTTGGAAAAGACCCCCCCATCATTGATACCCGCCCTCTTCCTACCCTCAATGATACCTGTGTACACCTGTACGACACCGAAGCTCTCCTGTCCAAAGGCAAAACCTAGTAACTCACTTCTAGCTGATTTTGAGAAAACGAAGGAAAACCAATCTATCTTGATGCTGTCTTACAAAGATCTACAAAGTCATCAAAGGTATAGATGTTTTCTTGAGCTTTCATTTTCTTGCCGATTGAGCCATGGATTGAATCTGCTCTCATGAACGTGTGTTTGCCCTTTCTCCAGATATTTTATCACAATCTCGGGTGGGCCCCATTCTGCGTTTGCACATTGGGCAAGAGCCGTGTACAGCGCCCAGTTTTTATTTTGACCTCCACAGTTATCTGCCCAAAAGAGTATGCAAGGGGAAGAATCAAGAACAATACATTTAATGAAGGTGCTTGCAATGCCAATCTTCCAAATATCCCCTCGTGCCATAATATCACATAATCAGGTTGACCGTCGGCCCCCATTCGTGCAAATGTCTCATTAAAGACAATAAGGCGACTGACCAAGAAGCTCCGATTGGTCCCTTGAGATACTAGGTTTTTCTGTTGTATCTACGCGGTTATGTGGTAGTTGTTAGGTCCTGCCATGCGCGTAACAGCTTACTTACGGATCAAGTTACAATATCGCATACATTAATGTAAAGCATATCACCTAGGAACTCCAAAATTATCATCAGCTCAGTTTTGACCAAAATTGAGTTACTGGGTTTTGCCTTTGGACGGGAGTGCTGTATTTGGAAGTGTGTATGGGCTTGCTCAACGGTTCAACAGCAGCACAGCAGCATTCGTTTTTAAATATTTTCGTACGTGAATATATCTCCTGGGGGAAAGCAGCCATGACTAACAGCCATGAACGATATCAGACGGCAACTTTGACAAAGTTTGGCTTTTAATTGCGACAAATAGACATTTATTTTTGAAATGCGTTCTCTTTAATCACTATTGGGAACATACGACATTGGTGGTGTTCTTTTATTTTGGGGTTTATTATCTTTTTTTACACAATTTGGAGCCACAGATTTGCTTTAATATGATGTAATCAAGTGAGTCTACTTCTTGGACGATAGTACACGGGGATTGGGCTTCTGTTTTTTTTCTCCACAAAACTGTTAGTATTCTACTGCACTTTAATAATAATACTAACAATGGATTATATTTAGCACAGCACTTTTCTAAACATTCAACGAGCTTTACATTGAGAACTGAGAACCCATCTTTCTTTCACTCTACATTTACTCATGATGGTGGTAAGCAATATTTGTAGCAAACGCTGCCCTAGGGTAGACTGTTGGAAACACGCCAGACAGTTTGTACCTACAGCCCCTCTGACCCCCACCAAAGATTCATTTCACATTCATACACCATTGTGAGCGGCATTGGGAGCAAGGTGGGTGAAGTGTCTTGCCCAAGGACACAAGGACAGTGACTAGGATGGCGGAAACATGATTTATAACAAGAACCTTCAATTGTCTAGACGGCCGCTCTACCATTTGAGCACAACTTTCCTAAGATGACCTGGGTGCTGCGGTCGTATGTTTTGTCAGTGCTGTAGTTGTTGCATATCTTTGTCTTTACTTAACTAACAATGGCTTTGCAAAGATCAGTTTTTTCATAGTCATTCTCATCACTATGTACGTGTGCATATAGGCAAACATATATTTTAAAACAGTGGGTCTCAAATGGGGGTACGCGTACCCCTTGAAGGTATGCCAAGGGGTACGAGAGATTTTTTAAAAATATTCTAAAAATAGCAAAAATTCAAAAATCATTTGTACATATATGTATTGAATAATATCTTCAACAAAATATGAATGTAAGTTCATAAACTGTGAAAAAAAATACAAGGTCAGTGTTGACAGCTAGATTTTTTGTGGACATGTTCCATAAATATTGATGTTAAAGATTCATTTTTTTGTGAAGAAATGTTTAGAATTAAGTTCATGAATCCAGATGGATCTCTCTTACAATCCCCAAAGAGGGCACTTTAAGTTGATGATTACTTCTATGTGTCGAAATATTTATTTATAATTGAATCACTTGTTTATTTTTCAACAAGTTTTAGTTATTTCTATATATTTTTTTTCCAAATAATTCAAGACAAAGCACTACAAATGAGCAATATTTTGCACTGCTTTACAATTCAATAAATCAGAAACTGATTACATAGTGCTGCATTTTACTTCTTTATCTCTTTTTTTTTCGACCAAAAATGCTTTGCTCTGATTAGGGGGTACTTGAATTAAAAAAATGTTCGCAGGGGGTACATCACTGAAAAATGGTTGAAAACCACTGTTTTAAAACATAAACCTCTCTGCTCTCACTAATCCTTAAGTTCTTAACCTGCGAATGCCATATGTATGTATTTTTCATTATCTCTTTGTGTTCTGTACAGTGCCAGGTGCCTCAAAAAGGCCCAAAATATTACAAAGGACCCATCTCACCCTGGACATACACTTTTTGAACTGATGCCCTCAGGCAGGAGATACAGGACAATAAAATGCCGGACAAAACGATTTAAGAACACTTTTTACCCGAGAGCCATAGTGTCGCTGAACACAAGATGACAATAATGACTGTGCATGTGAGCTGTATGCTTGGTATTTATATGTATCTATTTATCTATGTTCTTATGTTTTTATGTGTTATGAATTTGCACTGAATACGTTTTTGCATACAATTTCGTTGTAAAATGTACAATGACAATAAAGATATATTCTATTCTATTCTGTTCAGTGATAATAGGTGGTGCAAACTGACTGGGATCAATTGTATTTTTATAAAGTCGCAATGGGACAAGAAATCAATAGTGAGGATGTGTGTTGAAAAGATACCTGGGTATTTTTTATTTCCTTTAAAAAGAAACACAAAAAGTCAATGAAAAGTGTTTGATCCATTATATCAGGGGTCACAAACCTTTTTGAAACCAAGAGCTACTTCTTGGGTACAGATTAATGCAAAGGGCTACCAGATTGATACACACTTAAATAAATTGCCGGAAATAGCCAATTTACTCAATTTACCCTATAATAAATACATCTCTCTCTCTCTCTCTCTGTCTCTCTTTCTCTCTCTCTCTCTCTCCCTCTCTCTCTCTATATATATATATATGTATATATATAAACGGGTATTTCTGTCTGTCATTCCGCCGTACATTTTTTTTCCTTCTACGGAAGGTTTTTTGTAGAAAATAAATGATGAAAAAAACACTTAATTGAACGGTCTAAAAGAGGAAAAAAAAAGGTAAAAAATGAAAATGTAATAGTTTATCTTCAATTTTGTCTCTTTAAAATTCAAAATTCAACCTAAAAAAAGAAGAGAAAAACTAGCTAATCCGAATCTTTTTTTAAAAATTAAAAAAAATGATTTATGGAACATCATTAGTAATTTTTCCTGATTAAGATTAATTTTAGAATTTTGATGACATGTTTTAAATAGGTTAAAATATAATCTGGATTTTGTTAGAATATAAAACATATTGGACCAAGCTATATTTCTAACAAAGACAAATCATTATTTCTTCTAGATTTTCCAGAACAAAAATTTTAAAAGAAATTCGAAAGACTTTGAAATAAGTCTTAATATAAATTTATTCTAAAGATTTTCTAGATTTGCCAGAATATTCTTTTTTGAATTTTAATCATAATGAGTTTGAAGAAATGTTTCACAAATATTTTTTGTCGAAAAAACAGAAGCTAAAATGAAGAATTAAATTAAAATGTATTTATTATATTGTAGCTGAGATAGGCACCAGCGCCCCCCGCAACCCCAAAGGGAATAAGCGGTAGAAAATGAATGGATGGATTATTATTATTTACAATGAAAAACATTGATTTGAATTGTCAGGAAAGAAGAGGAAATAATTTAAAAGGTAAAAAGGTATATGTCTTTGAAAATCCTAAAATCATTTTTAAGGTTGTATTTTTTTCTCGAAAATTGTCTTTCTGAAAGTTTTAAGAAGCAAAGAAAAAAAAAAAGAATTTATTTAACAAGTGAAGACCAAGTCTTTAAAATATTTTCTTGGATTTTCAAATACTATTTGAGTTTTGTCTCTCTTAGAATTAAAAATGTCGAGTAAAGTGAGACCAACTTGCTAGTAAAAAATATACAATTTAAAAAATAGAGGCAGCTCACTGGTAAGTGCTGCTATTTGAGCTATTTTTAGAACAGGCCAGCGGGCTACTCTTCTGGTCCTCACAGGCTACCTGGTGCCCGCGGGCACTGCGTTGGTGACCCCTGCGTTATATGCACCCAGTGAAACACAGGCTTCTACTTTGTGACAGCATCTGAATATATTTAAATAGGAACAGGTTATCGAAAGAAAAAAAAAAGACGGTCACATAAAATGGAAACCCGTTGCAGAAAATGAGACAAATATCATTTGCCCTTTCAACCCCATTTACTGTGCTTTCCGTCAAACCTTTCAAGAGGGCATTTAACAGGCCAAAGGCAAGTAACACCGGAAGCAGCTAACTCACCATCCAAGTGTTTAACCTTTGATATTTTGTCTTTAAGAAAGAAAAAAAAAGAAAAACGGGTGGAATCCGGAAGAAATGATTCCATGGGGCAGTGATGGAGACAATGGGCTTTAGAAAGGTAGCGGTAGCTGAAGTTAAAAGCGAGGAGAAGAGTATAGATCCAGAGAGGCGGACGGCATGATTGAGAGTAAGAGACAGAGTACAGACACTAGGAGTTGTGAATTCTTTAGTTACAAAGGGGTCGGGCCGAGCTGTCGGGGAACAGCAGGGAGTCAGATGAAGTGAAACGAATTGGACCAATTAGTTGCACAGGTTGATAGTTCACAACTTCACTTCTGTTCACACTGGCTTTTTGAGGAAGGCAGGAAAGTAGAAAGGAGAATGTTTTATTAATGTTAGATGACCATCAAGTGGTTCAACTCAACCTTCAAAAATCATCAACTAATGTGACTACAGCAATGTCAGAAATGTTGGACGGATTAAAAAAACAATCCAATCCACTTTATTTATTTAGCACATTTTTACAACAATAACGTTTCCAAAGTGCTGCACAGCCATGTTGAAAACAATATTAAAAAAACAATATTATGCTCCACCAATGACTGAATTAAAGCGCTTTACATAGTGACACCCAATATCTAAGTTACATTTAAACCAGTGTGGGTGGCACTGGGAAAAGGTGGGTAAAGTGTCTTGCCCAAGGATACAACGGCAGTAACTAGGATGGCACAAGCGGGAATCGAACCTGCAACCCTCAAGTTGCTAGCACGGCCACTCTACCAACCGAGCTATGCAGCAAAACAAAAAATAAATAAATATAAAACCAATATAAAAAACAATAGAAAAACAAATATGATTAAGAACTATTTTAAAGGGTAAAATCAATTAAAACAGTAAAATAGAAATCAAAGTGTATAAAAAAACACAGAGGAGGACAGAGGACCACACAACTCACGTAGTGTTAAAAGCCAAAGAATAAAACAAATCTGAAGAGTTCTTTTGCAGAAAAGCAAAGAACAAGTGAAAAGGAGAGAACAGCTCAGTAACGAGTGTGGCGATAGCTATAAACATTTCTGATCCATTGGATGGAAATTAAACATAATGAAGAGGGTTATGAATGAAGGATAAATAACACAAAACGTGTGGTTCTGTTGTTTTTGAAGAAGGGAAAGGGCAGCACCAGTCTAAAACGTTGACTTTTAGACAGTGGTCCCCACCTTTTTGTAGCTGCGGACCAGTGAACGCTTGATAATTTGTCCCGCGGCCCGGCGTTTTTTTTTTTTCCCCTTTTTCATGAAAAAGGGAGGTTTTTGTCATGAAAATTTGATTTTTTTTTGGGTGGGTGCACTAATTGTAAGTGTATCTTGTGTGTTTTATGTTGTTTTAATTAAAAAAATAATAATAATCATTTAATCTTTTTTTTTTTTTTTTTTATTAAAAAATAATTAAAATTAATATAAAATTCTTCTGCGGCCCGGTACCAATCGAGCCACGGCCCGGTTTTTGGGGACCACTGCTTTAAAATACTAAACAAGATTGATAAGAGATGGACTTTATTGCTGTAACTTCTTAAATGTTGTAACATTAACATTTTGTTATGCTGTTACTCCAGCTCAGCTCATTGAATTTGCAAGTAAACAGGCAGTAGTGATCTTTTTTACTGATTGCAAATCATGTTATATTGTTCGATAGAGGTGTCAAAAAAATTGTTTTTACAATCAATCGTGATTTTTATTTGTAACAATTCTTAATTGAAATCAAAAATCACGCCTTCTAAACAACACAATTTGAACATGTAATATACCTTTTAAAAAGTCCCATTTGATCTATCCATTCATCCATTTTCTACCGCTTGTCCCTTTCAGGGGTCGTGGGGTGTGCTGGAGCCTATCTCAGCTGTATTCGGGCGGAAGGGGGTGTACACCCTGGACAAGTCGCCGCCTCATCGCAGGGCCAACACAGATAGACAGACAACATTCACACTCACATTCACACACTAAGGACCATTCAGTGTTGCCAATCAACCTATCCCCAGGTTTTGGAGGTGGGAGGAAGCCGGAGTACCCGGAGGGAACCCACGCACTCACGGGGAGGACATGCAAACTCCACACAGAAAGATCGCGAGCCCGGGATTGAACCCAGGACTACTCAGGACCTTCGTATTGTGAGGCACATGCACTAACTGTGATCCAACATGTCCAATAAGCCAAGTCACTGAAGAGGGAAAGCTGGTCATAAAACCAAGTTAGCAGCAAGCAATGGCGTTGAAAAAGCAGATATACCGAGTTATGCTATCTCGTAATCAGTGTTGTGGTAAAGAAGAGGAGACGGTTTTCAGGCGATGTTCTTGGATTGTGACTAGAAAGCAGCAGGAGCGGTGAGGACGATGCTGGTTCATAACGCATCAGCAAAACAGATCTCTCGGGACACCCAGAACAGCTTTCGGCGAGCACATTATGTTGAGCCATGCTTGGGTGGAGGAACAAGCCTCAGCAAAAGGAGAATGCCTCACGGAAGGCTGTGGAAGTTGGACCAGTGGTAAAAGTTTGGATTCCAATGGTTGAAAAAGTTATTTCGATCTCTAGCGATGAGATACTGCAAGCAAGTAAGACTGGATGTTTTGGGGGAAAATCTTACGTCGTTCACTTTGGCATTTGCTCCACTATTAAGCGGCTCGGAGGCTCATTATTTCAATGTTGCCCGCAATTTAAAGCGTAACAACAAGCCAAGAAACAAAAATGTTAAGTTTTTGTACGTTGAGGGCTTACTATTATGTTGTCTATATAAGGCAAAATACAAACCCCGTTTCCATATGAGTTGGGAAATTGTGTTAGATGTAAATATAAACGGAATACAATGATTTGCAAATCATTTTCAACCCATATTCAGTTGAATATGCTACAAAGACAACATATCTGATGTTCAAACCGATAAACTTTTTTCTTTTTTTGCAAATAATAATTAACTTTGGAGTTTGATGCCGGCAACACGTGACGAAGAAGTTGGGAAAGGTGGCAATAAATGCTGATAAAGTTGAGGAATGCTCATCAAACACTTATACGGAACATCCCTCAGGTGTGCAGGCTAATTGGGAACAGTTGGGTGCCATGATTTGCTATGAAAGCAGCTTCCATGAAATGCTAAGTAATTCACAAACAAGGATGGGGTGAGGGTCACCATTTTGTAAGCAAGTTGTCGAACAGTTTTAGAACAACATTTCTCAACGAGCTATTGCAAGGAATTTAGGGATTTTACTATCTACGGTCCGTAAAATCATTAAAAGGTTCAGAGAATCTGGAGAAATCACTGCACGTAAGCGATGATATAATGGACTTTTGATCCCTCAGGCGGTACTGCATCAAAAACCGCCATCAGTGTGTAAAGGATATCACGCCATGGGCTCAGGAACACTTCATAAAACCACTGTCAGTAACTACAGTTGGTTGCTACATCTGTAAGTTCAAGTTAAAACTCTACTATGCAAAGCCAAACCAATTTATCAACAATATCCTGAAACAACGCCGGCTTGGCTGGGCCCGAGCTCACTTAAGATGGACTGATGCAAAGTGGAAAGGTGTGCTGTGGTCTGACGAGTCCACATTTCAAATTATATTTGGAAACAGGGGACGTGGTGTCCTCCAGAACAAAGAACAAATTAACCATTCAGATTGTTATAGGCGCAAAGTTCAAAAGCCAGCATCTGTGATGGTATGGTGGTGTATTAGTGCCCCAGGCATTGGTAGCTTACACATCTGTGAAGGCACCATTAATGCTGAAAGGTCCATACAGGTTTTGGAGCAACATATGTTGTCACCCAAGCAACGTTGTCATGGACGCCCTTGCTTATTTCAGCAAGACAAGTGTTACAACAGCGAGGCTTCGAAGAAAAAAAAAAAGAGTCCGGGTACTTTCCTGGCCCGCCTGCAGTCCAGACCTGTCTCCCATCGAAAATGTGTGGCGCATTATGAAGCGTAAAATACAACAGCGGAGACCCCGGACTGTTGAACGACTGAAGCTCTACGTAAAACAAGAATGGGAAAGAATTCCACTTTCAAAGCTTCAACAATTAGTTTCCTCAGTTCCCAAACATTTGAGTGTTGTTCAAAGAAAAGGTGATGTAACACAGTGGTGAACATGTCCTTTTTCAACTACTTTGACACATGTTGCAGCCATGAAATTGTAAGTTAATTATTATTTGCAAAAAAAAGTTTATAAGTTTAAACATCAAATATATTGTCTTTGTAGTGCATTCAATTGAATATGGGTTGAAAAGGATTTGGAAATCATTGTATTCCGTTTATATTTACATCTAACACAATTTCCCAACTCATATGGAAACGGGGTTTGTATAATTTTTGTTTTTCGGATGCGCTTTTCAGACACGACAAGCAGATCATGTTGGAGCTTTTACAATCAGCCTTCTTCTTTGACTTAGAGGCTCGGACATCAAGTTAAATACCATATTTTTCTAACTAAAAGGCACACCTAAAATAGTTTTATATATAAAAAAAAAAAAAAAACAGTGTACTGCCCGGTGGGCCTGATGCATGTATTTTTTCAGGTTGTGCTTACCGACCTCAAAGCTATTTAATTTTTCAGATGGTGTAGTGATAAGTGTGACCAGTAAATGGCAGTTGCTCACAGGAGGTCCGTGTAGACTGCAGGATGACGCCAGTAAACATCACCAAAACGTTACATGTTCCATTGAAAATATAGAACATTAGACACATTGCTCAAAAATCTTTCAAAATGTTTCAGTAAAACTTTGGTAAGCTATGAAGCCGCACCACTAAATAGTTTTTGTGAACTATAAGGCTATCATAGTCAGCTGTACTCTGGTTTAACATACGAGTGATGATTATTATGGCGCGTGTATAAGGACCGTAAAATGGCACAAATGACATACTATCTGCTGGTTTGTTTTGCAATATTATGCAAAACCAAATTGTATTACTTTCTGGTAATTGCTGATGGGTGTTTGGGATCGTCATAAGTCCTAAAAAATGTCAGGTTTGTCCCTGACAGTCTGGTTATGTTCTAGTTTTTCTTCTGTGTGTGGCTTTGTTTCCTCTCAGCGCTTTAATTTTGGTTATTTCCTGCTTTTCTCCCTGAGCGCTGTTTCCCCTCAGCTGCGGCTGATTGGCAGTCAGGTGCTGGATTATTGTCGTTCCATCTGGTTGATTGTCATTACGACTCATTACGACTACTACCTGTATCCTGTAGCTGTTTGCAGCGTGCTGTCTTTTCGTTCCTAGTTCCTGTTTGCAGGTTCCTGTTTCCTGGTTTCCAGTCCTCCTGTCTCCTAGTTCCTGGTTTGTGTATTTTTTCTGAGTTTTTGGACATGAAATCATGTTTTTCTACTCAATGCCTGGCACCATCTCTGTATTTTGGGGTTCGTCACCAACACAAAGTGACAAAAAATGTGTGCCCGTCCGCCATTGTAGTCTGGTGCAACACTGTAATTGATAAGCTTCCTCTTTTTCTCTATCTTACATTTATTTATCTTCAGATGTAACTTATATATGTCTGTAGACTCGCTATGGAAGCGCTAAAAACTACTGGTGTAGTGGGTTCACATAATTAACTCCCCAACGGAATTTTAGTTATTAGAGAGATCTTGTCGGATGTTTTTTTATTTTTTTTAATGGGACACATTTCCCGCTTTGTTGTTACACTAGTGAGCCACGGATGAGGAGATGCTGCTTCGTTATTGATTTAAGTAAAGTCTGAATGTGATTAAAACAGTTAGCTCCATCTTTTGACACTCCTTCCACTCCCGTCCTTGCACGCTACACCGCTACAACAAAGATGGCGGAAAAAAGACGCCGTCGAAGTGGAGCCAAGTACATAAGACCGCCCACAAAACGGCACATTCTGAAGCAAAGGTCAAAAAGCGACTTGAAAATGGTCTGTAAAACATAATCAATGCAACATTTTGACCAAAGAACCACCAATACATGTTATCTAGAGCACAAGATAGTGTTTTAAATGTCGAAAAAAAATTACAATATGACCCCTTTAATGCGCCTTAGAATCCGGTGCACCTATAGTATAAGAATAGACCTGAATAGACCCGTTCATCGGCCATGTGCCTAAGAATCCAGTGCGCTCTATGGTCCGAAAAATTCAGTATATGTGTTAAATATATAACAACAGTAAATTATCGT
Source organism: Nerophis ophidion (assembly GCF_033978795.1). Lineage (NCBI taxonomy): Eukaryota > Metazoa > Chordata > Actinopteri > Syngnathiformes > Syngnathidae > Nerophis > Nerophis ophidion. The sequence continues at coordinate 62,825,984 of NC_084616.1, forward strand.
CCATTAATCAGTTTCAAAACCTAATGCTGAAGTATTGTATTTGTGTTTCTGAGTAGCGTTTTAGAGGACTGACGGAGAAGGACAGACACTTCAACGAAGGATTGCCAACCGTCCCTTGAAAAACGAAATTGAAAGAATAAAAAAAATCCACACTGCCGGTAAGAGTGAAGACAACTGGATCAGCCGAGTTTGTCTCAAGATGCACCTTATTTATTTGTTAATGGGTGTTGGCAACCCTAACTCTGCACACTGACGAAGACCTTGTTGAAACTGGGCTGTGTTTGGTAGCGCCTGTACACTTTATATTACAATTATAAGAAGGATAAGAGTGTTGCTGGCCTTGCTTTTTCTTTAAGTACTTTTTTTTGCCGTGAACCTCTTTATTTTTGTTTTACTAAGTTGTTGGAGAATGCATGTTTTTCCTGTATTTCGTATCTTAACTTTGATCCTGTGTATATGCACATAAACATATATTAACATTAGCGGTAGAAAACAAATAACAATAAAAAAATAAATATATATATAAATATATATATACATACATACATACTGGATATATATTTAATATACATGTAATGTAATTAGATATCTAAATACACTAACTTCGTTCCATCCATTTTCTACCGCTTATTCCCTTTTGGGGTCGTGGGGGACGCTGGCGCCTATCTCAGCTACAATTGAGCGGAAGGCGGGGTACACCCTGGACAAGTCGCCAACTCATTGCAGGGCCAACACAGATAGACAGACAACATTCACACTCACACACTAGGGCCAATTTAGTGTTGCCAATCAACCTATCCCCAGGTGCATGTCTTTGGAAGTGGGAGGAAGCCGGAGTACCCGGAGGGAACCCACGCATTCACGGGGAGGACATGCAAACTCCACACAGAAAGATCCCGAGCCTGGATTTGAACCCAGGACTGCAGGACCTTCGTATTGTGAGACAGACGCACTAACCCCTCTGCCACCGTGAAACCCTCTACACTAACTTGTTTTTTATTATTATTTATTACAACTCTGTGTGCTGTCTCAGAATGATCTGTGATCATGTTTACACAGCTGTTTTTACATGAAATTTTGAATAAAAAATGTGAACATTTTTTTTACATTACCAATTCACTTCTGAGGCTACAATAATGTTAACATGCATGACATGCCTAAGACTAAGTATTTTACACATAATCTGCGATCGCAATAATTTAAGTCTGCATTTTAATTGTACACCAAATTGAAGAGGGAAGTAAAAATACATCACACATTTTGGTAAAGCCATATTTTCAATGGTAATCACTAATACACTGTTATACAGATCTGTGCACACACACAGTTATGCATACACAAATACACACATTACAACACTTTGTTTTTGCCACATAGCAGAGCATCAATTTTGATGTAACAACAATCTTTTGTGACAAAATATCCTTTCAGTTTATATTGATTAAAGCACGCTATAACAGCCTGAACAACAACACATAACTTCAACTGCTTCAACTTTAACACCCCCTAAGACCCTGACGACAATGCAATATAAAGTATAAACAATAAAATATTGAATATTAGGAATATATGAACGTTCGACTCCTACCTTGTTTAACCTCCTTACGGTTTTGTAATCGATCAGATTATATCAAGCTGGTAAATTGCACCAAACAAGGGGAAGTGTGCAGATAGTGTTTTGCATATCACCCATCATGCACTGGAATTAATTTATATATTTGTAATTTTATATAAACGTGTGTCCTCAAGGTTCAATGAGCAGGAGGTGTGGTATGTGCAACAGTACGTTGCACATACCACATTTGTTGGTTATAATTAATTTGCACCATGAATGGGGAAAGTTGTGTGAATTGGTTTATGCAGCAGGGAGAGGCTCCAGTCCCCCCGCGAGCTTGAAAGGGACAAGCGGTAGAAAATTAATGGATGGATACTGATGCTGTGTTCAAGCCACTTAAAATGAAATTCAATGTGGATCCATCCATCCATCTTCTTCCGCTTATCCGAGGTTGGGTCGCGGGGACAGCAGCCTAAGCAGGGAAGCCCAGATTTCCCTCTCCCCAGCCACTTCGTCTAGCTCTTCCCGGGGGTTCCCGAGGCTTTCCCAGGCCAGCCGGGAGACAGTCTTCCCAGCGTGTCCTGGGTCTTCCCCGTGGCCTCCTACCGGTCGGACGTGCCCTAAACACCTCCCTCGGGAGATGATCGGGTGGCATCCTGACCAGATGCCCAAACCACCTCATCTGGCTCCTCTCGATGTGGAGGAGCAGCGGCTTTACTTTGAGCTCTTCCCGGATGGCAGAGCTTCTCACCTTATCTCTAAAGGAGAGCCCCGCCACACGGCGGAGGAAACTCATATTGGCCGCTTATAGCCGTAATTTAATCCTTTCGGTCATGACCCAAAGCTCATGACCATAGGTGAGGATGGGAACATAGATCGACCGGTAAATTGAGAGCTTTGCCTTCCGGCTCAGCTCCTTCTTCACCACAACGGATCGGTACAACGTCCGCATTACTGAAGACACTGCACCGATTCGCCTGTCGATCTTACGATCCACTCTTCCCTCACTCATGAACAAGACTCCTAGGTACTGGAACTCCTCCACTTGGGGCAGGGTCTCCTCCCCAACCCGGATATGGAACTCCACCCTTTTCCGGGAGAGAACCATGGACTCAGATTTTGAGGCGCTGATTCTCATTCCGGTTGCGTCACACTCCACTGCGAACCAATCCAGCGAGAGCTGAAGATCCCGGCCAGATGAAACCATCAGGACCACATCATCTGCAAAAAGCAGAGACATGATCCCGCGGCCACCAAACCGGAACCCCCTCAACGCCTTGACTGCGCCTAGAAATTCTGTCCATAAAAGTCATGAACGGAATCGGTGACAAAGGGCAGCCTTGGCGGAGTCCAACCCTCACTGGAAATGTGTCCGACTTACTGCCGGCAATGCGGACCAAGCTCTGACGCTGATCGCACAGGGAGCAGACCGCCACACTAAGACATTTTGATACCCCATACTCTCTGAGCACTCCCCACAGGACTTCCCGAGGGACACGGTCGAATGCCTTCTCCAAGTCCACAAAACACATGTAGACTGGTTGGGCAAACTCCCATGCACCCTCAAGAACCTTTGTGTTCCAACTATCGTGGGATCACACTCCTCAGCCTTCCCGGTAAGGTTTATTCAGGTGTACTGGAGAGGAGGCTACGCTGGATAGTCGAACCTCGGATTCAGGAGGAACAGTGTGGTTTTCGTCCTGGTCGTGGAACTGTGGACCAGCTCTATACTCTCGGCAGGGTTCTTGAAATTCAATGTCACTGACCATCAATTGTAATTTCACCCACTAGGAAGTATTAACAACACTCCAAATCAAGAAACAGGGGGTTTGAATACAGGTGAAAACATTCTGCAGGAAAATCATCTTGTTACACTTGTGATGTCTCGCGGGTCCCACAGATGACTTTGGTGGGCCACTCTTTGCCTTCAAGACATAGGTTTGATACCACTTTTTGAGAGGACTTAATTTGCACACGTTTGAATTATAATAAACATAACAGCCAAATAATGATGATAGAAAAAAAAGGCAAACATCCGTTATATATTGGAGAATAAAATCATTCATGACTGAGAGAAAACAAACCAAAGTTAATAAACGGCACACGTTGAAGGTCAGATTATCAGGGCGATAAAATAACATCAGGATCAATTAGTAATGAGAGAAAACTATTTCTATGCCAGTCTGACCTTTGCGGTATTAGGAAAAAACAAATCAAACAAACTGGAATCAAATATGTGCGTATTTTGCATCACCAATTCACTTCTGAGGCTAGGCACTCACTAGACTTGGATCTGCTCATATCAACATACATGACTTCCCCAACTTTGTACTTTACATAATTACTTTTCATCCCTGCTTCAATGAACATTGTTTATCTCATTTTACTAAGATTCTGAAAACAACGGATGACATTCACAAGTCAGTAACTGAATGCAATGAGATTGACTGCTTCTTAGGAAAACAGATCAAAATGCGATTACCCAGTTTTCATTGTCTATCCAAAAGGGAACAAACACTTCTTTTTCATGTGCATCTCTGGAGATGACAGCTGCATGTTAGCCATTCCTTTCCAAGATCGGCCGCAAACAGACCAGTCTATCTCACGTCAATTACCACTGTCATTAGCACAGCCTCATCATCAACACCATACAAACGATATTCTTTCTAAACTTACACCAAACACATTTGCTGCAATCAGCAGCCACACCTTGCTCTATTACACTCATTTTAATTGTTATGAGAATGCACAAGATCTAGAATAAACAATTAAGACAAATGTTATACTACATTATATCAAAGTATATTTAAAGCAAAAAACAAGCACATATTTTACCTTCGTAGTGTTGTTAGTTCCAACATCTGTCATTAGTTTAATGATGCTGAGTTAAGTATAATTACTTTGGCAATCTGTGCATTGTGTGTTGTATACATAATCAACTAGTGTCATGATGAAAGTGCACTGTATTATTGTCAGAAGAGCTGTGGGTATTATTTGGGTAAAATGTTATATTATAAAATATTGTAAATGTATTGCAACATCCATACATCAATTGTTTTATGTGTAAACCTAATCTAAGAGTCCACAGTAGGGCTGGGCCATTATGGCAGACTTTTAAATCACACTGAACAAAAATATAAACGCAATACTTTTGTTTTTGCTCCCATTTTTCATGAGTTAAATTCAAAGATCTAAAACTTACTATATAAACAAAATACCTATTCCTCTCAAATATTGTTCACAAATCTGTCTAAATAAGGGTTAGTGAGCAGTTATTCTTTGCCAAGATAATACAAAAGTTTATATTATTGTTTATTGTGAGCGAACTGTGGTGCTGAATTTCCCCCAGAGATCAATAAAGTATGTTTTATTCTATTCTACTCTATTCTAAAGTTAAAGTACCACTGATAGTCACACACACACTAGGTGTGGTGAAATTAAGCTCTGCATTTGACCCATCCACTTATTCCACCCCGTGAGAGGTGAGGGGAGCAGTGATCAGCAGCATTGACCGCGCTCGGGAATAATTTTGGCGATTTAACCCCCAATTCCAACCCTTGATGCTGAGTGCCAAGCAGGGAGGTAATGGGTCCCATTTTTTATAGTCTTTGGTATGACTCAGCCGGGGTTTGAACTCCCAACCTACCAATCTCAGGGCGGACACTCCAACCACAAGGCCACTGAGCAGGTGTAGCAAATCAAGATACTGATTAAACATAATGATTATTGCACAAGTGCGTCTTAGGCTGCCCACAATAAAAGGCCACTCTGAAATGTGCAGTCATATCACAAAGCACAATGCCACAGATGTCAAAAAATTTAAGCAAGCGTGCGGTTGGCATGCTGACTGCAGGAATGTCCTCTAGAGCTGTTGCCCGTGAATTTAATGTTTAATTCTCTAACATAAGCCGTCTCCAAAGGCTTTTCAAAGAATTTGGCAATATGTCCAACCAGTCCTACAACCGCAGACACAGCTACATGATCATCTGAGACCAGCCACCCGGACAGCTGCTACAACAATTGGTTTGCACAACCGAAACACTTTTTTGCACAAACTGAGGAACCGTGTAGGGCAGGGGTAGGGAACCTATGGCTCTAGAGCCAGATGTGGCTGTTTTGATGACTGCATCTGGCTCTCAGATAAATCTTAACTGGCATTGCTTAACATAAGTAATGAATAATTCCGCTGATAATCAAAGTGTTAAAAATAACGTTCAAAAGATAAGACATTCTCATGCATTTTAATCCAACCATCCATTTTCTATCGCACCTGTTCAAGAAGTCGCTTTAATGGTGAGTAGTATTATATTTATTATTGGTTATCTTTAGAATAAGTGAATTATATTGTGAAGTGAATTATATTTATATAGCGCTTTTTCTCTGGTGACTCAAAGCGCTTTACATTGTTAAACCCAATATCTAAGTTACATTTAAACCAGTGTGGGTGGCACTGGGAGCAGGTGGGTAAAGTGTCTTGCCCAAGGACACAACGGCAGTGACTAGGATGGCAGAAGCGGGGATTGAACCTGGAACCCTCAAGTTGCTGGCCCGGCCACTCTACCATCCGAGATGTACCGCCCCAATAACAACGTTATTAAAAAGAATAAGAAACTTATTATTCTCTAAAAATGTTGGTCTTACTTAAATATGCACATATTTAATTGTATTCAGTGTTAAAAAATATTATATGGCTCTCACTGAAATACATTTTAAAATATTTGGCTTTCATGGCTCTCTCGGCCAAAAGGGTTCCCGACCCCTGGTGTAGGGGAAGCTCTTCTGCATGCTTCTCGTCCTCATCGGGGTCTCGAGCTGACTGCAGTTTGTCGTCGTAACCAACTTGGGTGGGCAAATGCTCAAATTCGATGGCATCTGGCACGTCGGAGAGGTGTTCTCTTTTCGGATGAATCTCGGTTTTCACTGCTCAGGGCAGGTGGCGAGCAGCTTGTGTGGCGTCGTGTGAGAAAGCGATGTCAACGTTGTAAATCAAGTGGTCCATGTTGGGGTTATGGTTTTGGCAGGATGTATGTTATGGACAATGAACACAAGTGCATTTTATTGATGGCATTTTGAATTCACAGAGATATTGTGACGAGGTCCTGAGGCCCATTGTTGTGCCATTCAGCCCAGACCATCACTTCATGTTGCAGCATGACAATGCACGGCCCCATGTTGGCAGGATCTGTACACAATTCCTGGAAGCTGAAAATATCTCAGTTCTTGCATGGCCAGCATACTCACCGGACATGTCACCCATTGAGCATGTTTGGGATGCTGTGGATCGGCATATACAACAGCGTGTTCCAGTTAATGCCAAAATCCAGCAACCTGGCACAGTCACTGAGGAGTGGACCAACATTCCACAGGCCACAATCAAAAACCTGTTCAGCTCTACGCAAAGGAGATGTGTTGTACTGCGTGAGGCAGATGGTGGTCAAACCAGATAATGACTGCTTTTTTGACTCTCCAGCCCCCAATAAAGCAAAATCGCACATTTCAGATTGGCCTTTTATCGTGGGCAGCCAAAGGCATACCTGTGCAATAATCATGTTGTTCAATCATCATCTTGATATGCAACACCTGTGAGGTGGGATGGATTATATTGGCAAAGAAGAAGGGCTCACTAACAGATTTAGAAAGATTTGTGAGCAATATTTGAGAGGAATATGTCTTTAGTGTATAATATAAGTTTTAGATCTATAAATTTAATTCATGAAAAATGGGTGCAGAAACAACAGTGTTTAAATTTTGTTCAGTGTATTTATATGTGTATATATATATATATATATATATTTATATATATATTGCATAATATTTGTGCACTCTTGACAAGTTATGCACTGAAAACTCGGCCACCAAAAAAGTATTTGAGCACCTAAAACTGCGCTGCTGAAACTGTATGTAAACAAAATGCATGCCATTGTCAGCGTGTCAATGAGGTGACCGTAACTTTAATATATATCCCAAAAATAACTCACTGATAGTGATTTAAAAAATGTCTAAATATTAAAGGCCTACTGAAACCCACTACTACCGACCACGCAGTCTGATAGTTTATATATCAATGATGAAATATTAACATTGCAACACATGCCAATACGGCCTTTTTAGTTTACTAAATTGCAATTTTAAATTTCCTGGGACTTTTTTCTTGAAAACGTCGCGTAATGATGACGTGTACGCTTGACGTCACAGGCTGTTAGGAAATATGAGTGCTGCGCACACACACATCTAAAAGTCGTCTGCTTTAACCGCACACATATTAAGTATTTTGGAGATCTGTGTTGCTGAATCTTTTGCAATTTGTTCAATTAATATCGGAGATGTCAAAGTAGAAAGACGGAGTTGGGAAGCTTCAGCCTTTAGCCACACAAACACATGGTGATTCCTTGTTTAAAATTCACGGAGGTGAAACTTTACTATGGATCAGAGCGGACATGGATCCCAACCGAATGTCAACCAGCAGGTTTCGGTGAGAAAATTGTGGTTAAAAAGTCGCTTCTTACCGGATATCAGCTGAGCTTTTACCTCCCGTACAGCTGCCGTCGACTTCCCTGAGACACTGCGCATCAACACGCGGCCGTGAACGTACACTTCCAACTATCAGGTACTGTTAAACTCACTTAAACACTAGCAACACAATAGAAAGATAAGGGATTTCCCAGAATTATCTTAGTAAATGTCTATAAAAACATATGAATCTGTCTCAATGCAACACGATAGCAATCGGGTTTTTTTTTTTTTTTTTCTAGTCCGTCGCTATCAATATCCTTAAATACAAATCCTTCATCCTCGCTCAAATTAATGGGGAAATTCACGTTTTCTCATTCCGAATAGCTGTATTCGTTGGAGGCTCCCTTTAAAATCAATGTGAATATGTGAAGAGCCCTCAACATGTGACGTCATCTTCTGCCACTTTCGGTAGAGGCAGGGCTTTTCTCCAGTTGCGAACTTTATCCTGGATGTTCTCTACTTAATCCTTTCAGCAAAAATATGCCAATATCGCGAAATGATCAAGTATGACACATAAAATGGACCTGCTATCCCCGTTTAAATTAGAAAATCTCATTTCAGTAGGCCTTCAAGAAGAAAGTGGCGACTTTTAAAGACCTACTGAGATGAGATTTTCTTATTCAAACGGGAATAGGAGGTCCATTCTATGTGTCATACTTGATCATTTCGCGATATTGCCATATTTTTGCTGAAAGGATTTAGTAGAGAACACCGACAATAAAGTTCGCAACTTTTGGTCGCTAATAAAAAAGCCTTGCCTGTACCGGAATTAGCAGACGATGTGCGCGTAACGTCACCGGAATGAGGGCTCCTCACATCTGAACATTGTTTATAATGTGAGCCACCAGCAGTAAGAGAAATTCAGACCGAGAAAGCGACAATTCCCCCATTAATTTGAGCGAGGATGAAAAATTTGTGGATGAGGAAAGTTAGAGTGGAGCACTAAAAAAAAAAAAAAATGAAAAAAAGAAAAGGTATTTTTTTGTAGGCTCCCTTTAGTGGGAGAGTTTCAGATGTAATTAGACACATTTACTAGGATAATTCTGGAAAATCCCTTGTCTGATAATAGTATTGTAGAAGGATTGTAAAGTCATATCTGAAAGTCGGATGGCTGCGGTGAACGCCAGTGTCTCTAAGAGAAACCGAGGAGCAAAGATCACAGCTGCCTTTTTGAGCTGCAGGATGAGGTCGCGTAATCCGCTCAAGTCTCCGGTAAGAGCCGACTTAATATCACAATTTTCCCATCTAAAAACTTGCTGGTTAACGTAGATAAACATGTTCGCTTGACCGGTCTGTGTTAAAGCTTCATGAGTCAATAGAGAACAAGAGACTTTTATACCAGTTTTAGTATCTTACCCAGCCAAGTTAGATCATACAAAAGGCTGAACTTGTGCCTCCACAGAGCCCCAGACCTGGATCTGGGAGAATTATTATGTTTACTCTTTAAAACTGTCATGGCATCAGGAGAAATCATTTAGTCCTCTCTTTCATTGCTAATATCTGTATCTCCCATAGTGTTATTTCCCTAGGCCAAACATTTTTTAAAATACATTTATAAAACAAAGTCCTACAGTGACAAATTACGTAAAGAGAAAGTGATTTAAATGTATAATTTCAAAACCGAGAGGTGGTACGGGAAAAACTAGACATTCATTAATTGTGTTAATTTGGATTAGGTATGTTTGTGGTCTCTCGGGGGGTCGAGGGGGGGGGGGGGCATAATCACTTGCTATGTGTGTGTGTCTCAATAACATAAGTCCCAAATATCGTCAAAATCTCTTGTAAAAAGAGCTCAGCAGTGCATGCACTTTTTGCGTCGGATGAAAAGAGCACAGCTCCCTCCCCCGTGGATACATGGATGATACAGCAGAGGATTGGGAGAATGTCATGTGGTCCGATGAAACCAAAATAGAACTTTTTGGTATAAACTCAACTCGTCGTGTTTGGAGGAAGAAGAGTACTGAGTTGCATCCCAAGAACACCATAACTACTGTGAAGCATGGGGGTGGAAACATCATGCTTTGGGGCTGTTTTTCTGCTAAGGGGACAGGACGATTGATCCGTGTTAAGGAAAGAATGAATGGGGCCATGTATCGTGAGATTTTGAGCCGAAACCTCCTTCCATCAGTGAGAGCTTTGAATGGTTGACCAAATACTTATTTTCCACCGTAATTTAAAAATCAATTCTTTAAAATTCCTACAATGTGAATTCCTGGATTTTTTTTCCACATTCTGTCTCTCACAGTTGAAGTGTACCTATGAAGAAAATTACAGACCTCTGTCATCATTTTAAGTGGGAGAACTTGCACAATCGGTGGCTGACTGAATACTTTTTTGCCCCACTGTATGCAAGAAGGTGCACTTGTTGTCCGTGAGAAGGAGAGACCGGAAAGAGCGAGAAGAGCCTGTAGTGTAATGCCCGGCTATACAACAATATAGTCATTTTCTATATCGCACAGAGACAGATCGATATATCGCCCAGCCTTATATACAGTATATGTCTTTGAATCACGGCATCATTGAACAGGCAGAGTGAAAAGACTAGATTAGATTAGATTAGATTAGATAATACTTTATTTATTCCTTCAGGAGAGTTCCTTCAGGAAAATTAAAATTTTCAGCACAATCCCATTCAAGATCAGACAAACGTTACAGGGAGACAGAACAGGATCGCTGACGGGTCTGCCGGCTTCCAGCGCCCCTTACAAAAAAGGTGACATACAGGTTAACAAGTGGGGGGAATGGGTGAAAAAAATAGAAGATTAAAATAAAATATAATTTAATAAAAAAAAATAGGTCACCTGGGGATAGGTTGATTGGCAACACTAAATTGGCCCTAGTGTGTGAATGTTGTCTGTCTATCTGTGTTGGCCCTGCGATGAAGTGGCGACTTGTCCAGGGTGTACCCCGCCTTCTGCCCAATTGTAGCTGAGCTAGGCGCCAGCGCCCCCCGCGATCCCAAAGGGGAATAAGCGGTAGGAAATGGATGGATGGAGGTCTAAGCATGGGACCTTGGAGAGGGGTCCAGACTGAGGCCAAGGGAAAAAAACAACAACTCATAGCCATAGTACACATCCCTCTCACATGTGTGTAAGAGGGAAACATCAAACATCAAAGAAGACAAAGGACATTAAAGACATTAAAGAAGCGGCTACAACCAGCCACTTCTACATACAGCTATGAATAAAAACTAAAAGAAACATATACACTGTGGTGGCCTCTGCGGTGTTCCACGCCATCGTCTGCTGGGGTGGAGGGAGCATGGCCAGAGACAGGAGCAGACCCAACGAAGCAACCATGAGAGCCGACGCCACTTTCGGCCGCCAACCAACTCTCGGCCTGTGTCCAGTCCACATGGGTGAGCGAGGATACGTCCACTGAGACTGAGGTGTCCGACACCTGCTCACCCAGCCAAGACACCGCGAAGCCTCTCCGTCCAGGCGCTCAGTGCCAGCTCCGCAGCCCTGTCCCCTCATCCACATCTCCTCCAGTCTTGCCAAACCGACTCCGGTGTGGCAGAGACCCAGCAGCTGGTCTCCATGGCCAAAAGGCTCCCGGGAGGCAGATCCAGAAGTCCACAAAAAGCACCGCAGAGGTCACGAAAGTGCCACCCCTTGTCACACAATCCCAAAGGGTCCCGGACCAAAAGGCAAAAAATATAACACATGAAAACAAGAGGGAAACACAATAGAATGACACAAGAGCACAGGATGAGTCGGAGCTATGGGAACAAAGAGAGAGGTAGCAAAACCCTTTATGTTATCTGCAGGTTGGTTAGTCATGCTCACAATGGCGGAGATCTAGATAACAGTGGGACCATTAGCCTCGCTTGGTGGTAACATCCAGATGGAAGATCACATACTCCACACGAATAAACATGTAGCCAGTGGCCACCTCCCACTCTCTTCACTGGGCTCTGTGATTCAGCCAAGAAGGAGTGGAAGGGTGGGTTAGGGTTAGTGGTTGATCATCCATTTGAATTCCACGAGCGACTAAAGTAGAAGTCTGTGTTTTCCTCCCTTTGCAGCTCGCCTAGAGGCTGCAGGGAGCCTATTTACTGGAGCTGTTAGGCCACGGCTTTAATTGCTTCACGGCCGTCTAAATCTGCACCATGCATTCATTGCGAACATAGACATCTCGCTGAGAGGAACCAAGGCACTGCATGTGGGGGCTCGCAGCCCGTGTCCACTTTCAAACACAACCGGGGTGCATACAGCGAGAAATGCACTGACAAACACACACAGAGCCTTCACTATATCAAGTGTCAGGGGAGAACTCGCTATTAGTGTGTGGACCAAACCGGAGCATGTGCACTCAAACTGATACAAAACAGAATCACACAAGACGATAGCTCACAATTATTTCACTAGAAGAAAATATTTCATATTTTCAGACTTATATTTGTTACAATGACACAGAGTGAAAATGGAAAAAAAAACAGAATTCAGACAGAACATTATGCCAGTCTGCGCTGCTCAGATATTGCCTAATTCCTGGTTAATTATTGAGATTATGAGGACTTGTGCATGGTAATGCCTCGGCAAACACCCGAACTGGAACAAGTATTGTCCCTTAGGAGGGTTTACACATTTTCCTCTGCTATTAGTGCACGTTAAGCTGCAGACAAATATGATAATAGCTACAGGATTAAATTTAGCACTCCCTTGTAAAAAGGAGAAATCCACTTTTAATCATGCTGCAGCATCAAATACAAGTTTTTGTGTTGGCAAAATGTATTTATTCATGAGTAAATCATGAAAGAGTCATTGAGGCGGGCGTGCTTTGGGTGGTGTACAAACATGTCTTACTGATTCACTATAAAGAGTGGGGAAATGTTTAATTTTCCCTTCAGATAAACTTCACAAACTGCACCTCCTACCTTTTGGAGAACTCATCCAAAATGACACAGGAAACATCTGACTCTCTGCACTCTGGAATTATTTCCCCGCAAATGCACTGCTATTCACGGTACGTCACATACTGACAGGTCATACGTCACATACAGTGGGGAGAAAAAAGCATTTAGTCAGCCACCGATTGTGCAAGTTCTCCCACTTAAAATGATGACAGAGGTCTGTAATTTTCATCATAGGTACAATTCAACTGTGAGAGACAGAATGTGAAAAAAAAAATCCAGGAGTTCACATTGTAGGAATTTTAAATAATTTATTTGTAAATTATGGTGAAAAATAAGTATTTGGTCACTTCAAACAAGGAAGATCTCTGGCTCTGACAGACCTGTAACTTCTTCTTTAAGAAGATCTTCTGTCCTCCACTCGTTACCTGTATTAATGGCACTTGTTTGAGCTCGTTTTCTGTACAAAAAAACACCTGTCCACAGCCTCAAACAGTCAGACTCCAAACTCCACTATGGCCAAGACCAAAGAGATTTCGAAGGACACCAAAAAAATAATTGTAGACCTGCACCAGACTGGGAAGAGTGAATCTACAATAGGCAAGCAGCTTGGTGTGAAAAAATCAATAAACTATCAGACTGGGAGCAATCATCAGAAAATGGAAGACATACAAGACCACTGATAATCTCCCCCGATCTGGGGCTACACTCAAGATCTCATCCCGTGGGGTCAAAATGATCATGAGAACGGTGAGCAAAAATTCCAGAACCACACGGGGGGACCTGGTGAATGACCTGCACAGAGCTGGGACCAAAGTAACAAAGGTTACCATCAGTAACACACTACGCCGACAGGGAATCAAATCCTGCAGTGACAGACGTGTCCCCCTGCTTAAGCCAGTGCATGTCCAGTCCCGTCTGAAGTTTGCCAGAGAGCACATGGATGATAGAGCAGAGGATTGGGAGAATGTCATGTCATAAGATTAAACCAAAATAGAACTTTTTGGCATAAACTCAACTCGTCGTGCTTGGAGGAAGAAGAATACTGAGTTGCATCCCAATAACACCATACCTACTGTGAAGCATGGCGGTGGAAACATCATGCTTTGGGGCTGTTTTTCTGCTAAGGGGACAGGACGACTGATCCGTGTTAAGGAAAGAATGAGTGGGACCATGTATCGTGAGATTTTGAGCCAAAACCTCCTTCCATCAGTGAGAGCTTTGAATGGTTGACCAAAAACTTATTTTCCACCATAATTTACAAATAAATTCTTTAAAATTCCTACAATGTGAATCCATGGATTTTTTTTCACATTCTGTCTCTCCCAGTTGAAGTGTACCTATGATGAAAATTACAGACCTCTGTCATCATTTTAAGTGGGAGAACTTGCACAACCGGTGGCTGACTAAATACTTTTTTGCCCCACTGTATGTTCATAGACCTGGACTTACTGAAGTCCTGACACTCTGGCACAGTACTCCACCACCCACCCTTGCTAGTGCAGGTTAGCTGATGAATAATTCCCACTGGACATTAACAGAAAGAATTAGAGCACAGGACTCAGTGGCATACCCCTATTCCCACCCTTGCTCTCAATTCCCTAATCAGCAGCTGTTAATATTTAATTATACAAGCTTCATTTCAGACTCTTCAGCTGAGGCCCTGGGATGGGTAGGGGGTCTGAGGACTAATGTATGGGGAGGGAGAAAGTAGTATGAAATTACTCTACACTCTGAGAAAATAGGAGTGTGTGGAATACATTGATTAGAATAGTGTGTCACTATTCTAATCAATGTATAGTATTTCAAATATGAAATTACTCTACATTTACCAGTCCAATAAGAATCAATGAAAAATATGTTTTAAAAATAACAAGAAAGGCATTCAGTAAAGTGCAAACCTTCACCAAGGTTGAACTGTTAACAAAAAGGTGGCGTTAGCAGTGTGGTAATGAACCAAAATGATTTCCTGCGAACAGCCCATTAGGTACTGGTGCAGTCTTCAAAACACAATCATGTCTGCTACTTGGAGAAAGATAAAGGATGGTGGGACGGAACCCTTTTTTTTATTCTGGGGTGGGAAGAACACTTTCTTTTGGGTGTTAATAATAATAGTAATTAGTAGGGATGTAGATCAAGTACCGGTTGTTTAGGTACCAGTTCCCAATTGGGTCAATCCAAGTAAACACATTTGACATGCTTTAGACTTAAAAAGTGGGCGTTGATAAAATACTTCCTTGCTGTGAGATGTTACATCAGTGGTTCTCAACCTTTTTTCAGTGATGTACCCCCTGTGAACATGTTTTTGATTCAAGTACCCTCTAATCAGAGCAAAACATTTTTGGATGAAAAAAAGAGATAAAGAAGTAAAATACAGCACTATGTCATCAGTTTCTGATTTATTGAATTGTATAAGAGTGCAAAATATTGCTCATTTGTAGTGGTCTTTCTTGAACTATTTGGAAAAAAAGATATAAAAATAACTAAAAACTAAACTAACTAAACAAGTGATTAAATTATAAATAAAGATTTCTACACATAGAAGTAATCATCAACGTAAAGTGCCCTCTTTGGGGATTGTAATAGAGATCCATCTGGGTTCATGAACTTAATTCTAAACATTTCTTCACAAAAAACATCAATATTAATGGAACATGTCCACAGAAAATCTAGCTGTCAACACTGAATATTGCATTGTTGTATTTGTTTTCACAGTTTATGAACTTACATTCATATTTTGTTGAATTATTATTCAATAAATATATTTATAAAGGATTTTTGAATTGTTGCTATTTTTAGAATATTTAAAAAAAAAAATCTCACGTGCCCCTTGGCATACCTTCAAGTACCCCAGGAGTAGGCATACCCCCATTTGAGAACCACTGTTACGTGATGTTAACCTCTTGTGCCAAAATAAATTGAACTAAAATGCATTTTTATTTTATTTTATTTACTCCTAATAAACACAGTACAGATAAGGGTATTTATAAACACTGGTATCGATAAGGAATATTGATAAAGGTATTGTATTGATACAATCCTAACGATATACATCCCAAGTAATTAGTCACAGATCAAACTCTCGGACAGAACCTTATCCATAAAAAAAATAATGTTTAACACTTTGTGTGACACCCAGCATATAACCCATTTTATACTGTATCAGAATAAATTACACAATTATTTGGGTACACTCAAATTGACCATATGTGTACATTTGAGTATGAATGTTTGTTTGGCTGTTTGTGATTGGCAAATGGTCAGCTAATGGTACAACCTACCATTCTCTCAAAATAAGTAGTGAATGAAAATACATACATAAAGGTGTACCCCGCCTTCCGCCCGATTGTAGCTGAGATAGGCGCCAGCGCCCCCCGCGACCCCGAACGGGAATAAGCGGCAGAAAATGGATGGATGGATGGAAATCAACGGATTTCACCATTTCTGCTTTGATGCTGCCTATTCAAGGGGGGTCAACTGTTGCATTAAATTACATCAGCAAATCCAATAGTCTTTATTTTGTTTTTTTTTCCCAAAACATACATTTAGGGTCTTTGCATGCCAAACTTCCTGCCAGCCACCCAACAGCCTGTTTGGTGAGGACTAAAGAGAAACTTTAAGTGCATGGGTTTAGTTTTTCTTATGTAGAAAGGATATGTTTACCCTGTATGTGTGTTAGTTCACAGACACCCTCATGCTCCTGCAATTCATTATGCTCTGTGATCCCAAATGCAGTCACCAATATTTGTTCTATCTCCTAATGCATATATACGACTCTAATCCCTTCTTAGGCTGTTTGAAGATCTCAGACATAGGTGCTGATGTTTACCACGAAATATTTCTTCAAAACCGTTCAGATGGCTAAAAAAAAAACATACACTCTAAGTAACCCAGTGTGAGGTAGCAAGTATCAGAGCTTTGAGCTATAATTAATTCTAATAAGTGGAGAGACTGGATTTGAAATGCCCCAAAATATTTTTCTGGTCAAAACTTACTAAGTAGTAGAGTTTTTTTTTTCAGAAATTGTATCGCAGAGGGTTGAATTTGCATGATATGAACATTTACTAATCAAACTGCTGTGCACATGAGGACTCAACTCTTTCTTACTCTACACTGGTTAAAGGGGAACATTGTCACAACTTCAGAAAGGTTAAAACCCAATAAAAATCAATTCCCAGTGGCTTATTTTATTTTTTGAAGTTTTTTTTTCAAATTTTACCCATCATGTATTATCCCGAAAAAGGCTTTTAAGTGCCTGATTTTCACTATCTGTAAATCCACCCGTCCATTTTCCTGTGACGCCAATACAAACAAACATGGCGGATAGAACAGAAAGATATAGCGACATTAGTTCGGATTTCAAACTCGGATTTCAGCGGCTTAAGCGATTCAACAGATTACGCATGTATTGAAACAGATGGTTGGAGTGTGGAGGCAGATAGCGAAAACGAAATTGAAGAAGAAACTGAAGCTATTGAGCGAATAGCTATTCGGCGATCACCTTCTAACCAACGATTGCATCTTTTGACCACTGGAGCAACTTAAATCTGTCGATTGGTATGTGTTTGTTTGGCATTAAATGTGGGTGGAGGGAAAGGCTAGATGCAAATATAGCTACAAATGTACATACAGCTAGCCTAAATAGCATGTTAGCATCGATTTGCTGGCAGTCATGCCGTGACCAAATATGTCTGATTAGCACATAAGTCAATAACATCAACAAAACTCACCTTTGTGATTTTGTTGACTTTATCATTGGAAATGCATCCGCTTTGAGTGTCGCAGGATATCCACACATCTCTGTCGTAGCATCGCTATCGTTGGTTAAATGTGCAAAACAAACAAGGGACTTTCGCATCTTTTGACACTGGTGCAACTTGAATCTGTCGATTGTTATGTGTTTGTTTGGCATTAAATGTGGGTGGAGGGAAAGGCTGGATGCAAATATAGCTACAAATGAGGCATAAAGTTGCAATATGGACATACAGCTAGCCTATATAGCATGTTAGCATCGATTAGCATGCCGTGCTAATCGATGCACACTCCACGTAAGTCAACTTGAATCCGTCCCTGATCGTGTTGTTACACCCTACTACAACACACCGACGAGGCATATTGTCTCCAAGGTACGGAAAACAGTCGAAAAAACGTAAAATAACAGAGCTTCACAGTGGCAGAGGGGTTAGTGCGTCGGCCTCACAATATGAAGGTCCTGCAGTCCTGGGTTCAATCCCAGGCTAGGGAGTCTTTCTGTGTGGAGTTTGCATGTTCTCCCCGTGAATGCGTGGGTTCCCTCCGGGTACTGCGGCTTCCTCCCACCTCCAAAGACATGCACCTGGGGATAGGTTGATTGGCAACACTAAATTGGCCCTAGTGTGTGAATGTTGTCTGTCTATCTGTGTTGGCCCTGCGATGAGCTGGCGACTTGTCCAGGGTGTACACCGCCTTCCGCCCGATTGTAGCTGAGATAGGCGCCAGCGTCTCCCGCGACCCCAAAAGGGAATAAGCGGTAGGAAATGGATAGATGTAACAGAGCTGATTTGACTTGGTGTGTGTAATGTGTTTGAGAAAATGGCGGATTGCTTCCCGTTGTAACGTCAAGAGTGAAAGGTCATCGCTCCGACAGCGAACAATTAAAAGGCGTTTAAATCGCCAAATTCACCCTTTTAGAGTTCGGAAATCGGTTAAAAACATCAAGGTATATATTGACGCTTGTATAGGTCTGGTGATAATGTTCCCCTTTAAGGGGCGTTCACACATTAGCTATGCGCACATGGACACATTTAATCGGATTAAAAGCCTAACCGGATCAAAATGCTTAATATTAACTTGCCATTTGGAATATTCTGACCCAATCACACACGTTCAGATCAAATTTTATTCTGATCTAGACAGGCGATTTATGCCAATAGTCATTCAGATTGGAGCGCATTAAAACAATTCTTCCGAAATTTAGTGCGCATGTCTTTGAAGTCAGCTACACTTTCGTGGTCGAAGGGAGACTAAATTTAATAGTGTCGGAATGAAACGATTGTCTTGCTGCAGTCTCTCCACATTCAACATGTACAGAAGTGGCGTTTCTACTGTTAAGTTTGTTGTTCTAAAACCCAGACGAGCAAAAACAAAAGTATGGTCTGGAGTGTCATGTGTTGATGTAACATAAAAGAAGGGATCCAGTTATCGTTTCCCCAAGTTTTTTTATTCACAACCTTACAGCTATTCCAAGTGATAACTGCTAGCCTCGGCACGAACGCATAATGTCGCAACATGGGGGTCAAAGAACGTAAAAAAAATATATATATATCAAACTGAAGGAAAAATTGTTGAATAAATAATGTAACGTCGGAAAGTAAAAATGCACTGAGCTACGTTTGTTTAAAAGAAGTCACTGATTCTTTTCCCCCTACTTCAGTCACTGGTATGTGCCGCGCATGTCAAAATAAAGTATTCTGATTTAAAGAGTGATGCATGAAAATGCATGTGATATTCGGATATTTTTTTTAGAGTCCATGTACACAGTAACATTCTAATCAGAAGTACTTTGATCAGATTTAATAAATGTTGTCCATGTACATGTGGTTACTCCTGGTTAAAGGGGAACAATATCACCAGACCTATGTAAGCGTCAATACATACCTTGATGTTGCAGAAAAAAAGACCATTTGTTTTTTTAACCGATTTCCGAACTCTAAATGGGTGAATTTTGGCGAATTAAACACCTTTCTATTATTCGCTCTTGGAGCGATGACGTCACATAGGTAGTCAATCCACCATTTTCTCAAACACATTACAAACACCAAGTCAAATCAGCTTTTATTTTCAGTTTTTTCGACTGTTTTCCGTACCTTGGAGACAATATGCCTCGTCGGTGTGTTGTCGGAGGGTGTAACACGATCAGGGACGGATTCAAGTTGATTTATGTGGAGTGTGCATCGATTAGCACGGCATGCTAATCGATGCTAAGATGCTATTTAGGCTAGCTGTATGTACATTTGTAGCTATATTTGCATCCAGCCTTTCCCTCCACCCACATTTAATGCCAAACAAACACTTACCAATCGACAGATTTAAGTTGCTCCAGTGTCAAAAGATGCCAAAGTCCCTTTTTTGGTCTGCACATTTTACCGGCGATGCTAAGACAGACATGGCACAGAGATGTATGGCTATCTTGCGACACTCAAAGCAGATACATTTCCAACGATAAAGTCAATAAAATCACAAAGGTGAGTTTTGTCTATGTTATTGACTTATGTGCTAATCAGACATATTTGGTCGCGACATGACTGCCAGTTAATTAAGGCTAACATGCTATTTAGGCTAGCTGTGTGTACATTTGTAGCTATGTTTGCATCCAGCCTTTCCCTCCACCCACGTTTAATGACAAACAAACACATACCAATCGACGGATTTAAGTTGCTCCAGTGTCAAAAGATGCAAAAGTCTCTCGTTTGGTCTGCACATTTTACCGGCGATGCTAAGACAGACATGGCACAGAGATGTATGGATATCCTGCGACACTCAATCTTTGGTTAGAAGGTGATCGCAGAATAGCTTCAATAGCTATTTGCTCAATAGCTTCAGTTTCTTCTTCAATTTCGTTGTCGCTATCTGCCTCCATAATCCAACCATCCGTTTTAATACATGCGTAATCTGTTGAATCACTTAAGCCACTGAAATCTGAGTCTGAATCCGAGCTAATGTCGCTATATCTTGCTGTGCTATCCGCCATGTTGGCATCACTAGATGACGTCACAGGAAAATGGAAGGTGGATTTACAGATAGCGAAAATCAGGCACTTTAAAGCCTTTTTTCAGGATATTCCATGATGGGTAAAATTTTGAAAAAAACTTTGAAAAATAGAATAAGCCACTGGGAACTGATTTTTATTGGTTTTAACCCTTCTGAAATTGTGATAATGTTACCCTTTAAGATGCAGATGTATGACTGTTCGGCAATGAGCCGTGCTACGCCAAAGACCGCCAAAAACATGGTCGTTCCTCATCCGTAATGAACCTTAAGAATCTCAGGGACCAGACAAAAAAAAATCACATTTCTTTGTGGCGGTCTTGGCGGTTTGAAACAGGGCGTGTTCAAATACTTTTCACTGGGTAAAGAATGACAGCCTCTGTATTTCACTGCACAATCCGTGATAAAACTGTGATAACACCACCATAGCGCACTTTAAACACATCAAAGAGATCCACAGAGGCAGTTCAGTTAATGCAGATAGTGGTTGGGGGACACTTTTTGTGGAGATCCGCGGTACTACCTCTGCAATATGCGTTGGCACTTTGTAAAAAAAAAAAAAATTGGGAAAAAGCTTTCCAACAAGGTTCACTGCAGTTTGAGAAACGCCATGAACCTCCATCAGAACTGGCAATGTATGAACACCTTTTTATTGTTCAAACACAACCAATAAATATTACAGATTCTTGCGATCCCCGGACAAGTTTATGAGTAGAAAAGGTGCATACTTTTCACAAATATGCAGGAGATGTTTAACATTACAGAAATATGTATAAAATGTCGGTTTTAATGTTTTAATTCCATCCTAATATTAGACCTTAGGGCCATTTCTGTTTTAGCAATTCTTGTCGAAATCTTGTAGATGAAGGGGTAGAGCATTAACTATTTATATAAGGGCTTTTTATAGTGTTCTGCCCTTGAGATTTATAATGTCTCACATATTAGGTCTCTGAAAAAAGTTTAAGTTATAATAAATAGATATTTAAACTTTAACTGATATTAATAATGCCAATTAAGGGGTTTGCTGCTGGGTTATGCATCATTTCCATTCTGCTGCAGTGGAAATCCACCTATCACAAGACATTACTATGTATTTCATATTATGATCGTTCTCTCTCTCTCCTTTTGAATGAGTACAATACACACGTAGGCAGTAACATATCGTGTCATTTCCCATTCTATTATTTTGTCAAAATTATGAAGGACACATGGTACAAAATGAATTATTAATATACTTGTTCATTTACTGGTAATACCTGGTTACTTTCTGCTTGAACATGTCCCATCTACACTTGTGTTAAATTGTAATAAACACTTATTATTCTGTTGTTTGCATGCTGTACATTAGTTTTGGATGACACCACACATTTGGTTATCGATCTGATACCAAGTAGTTAGCGGATCATATCCATCCATCCATTTTTCTACCGCTTGTCCCTTTTTGGTGTCCATTCGGACAAAAGGCGGGGTACATATATTGGACATAATTTAAGTCCATATGTGTCCAGGGACACATTTCCTGAGTTTATAAATGTAATATACAGTGGGGCAAAAAAGTATTTAGTCAGCCACCGATTGTGCAAGTTCTCCCACTTAAAATAATGACAGAGGTCTGTAATTTTCATCATAGGTACACTTCAACTGTGAGAGACGGAATGTGAAAAAAAAATCCAGGAATTCACATTGTAGGAATTTCAAAGAAGTTATTTGTAAAATTTTGGTGGAAAATAAGTATTCGGTCAACCATTCAAAGCTCTCACTGATGGAAGGATGTTTTGGCTCAAAATATCACGATACATGGCCCCATTCATTCTTTCCTTAACACGGATCAATCGGCCTGTCCCCTTAGCAGAAAAACAGCCCCAAAACATGATGTTTCCACCCCCATGCTTCACAGTAGGTTGGTGTTCTTGGGATGCAACTCAGTATTCTTCTTCTTCCAAACACGACCAGTTGAGTTTATACCAAAATGGATACATGGATGATACAGCAGAGGATTGGGAGAATGTCATGTGGTCAGATGAAACCAAAATAGAACTTTTTGGTATAAACTCAACTCGTCCTGTTTGGAGGAAGAAGAAAACTGAGTTGCATCCCAAGAACACCAAAGCTACTGTGAGGCATGGGGGTGGTAACATCATGCTTTGGGGCTGTTTTTATGTTAAGGGGACAGGATGATTGATCGGTGTTAAGGAAAGAATGAATGGGGCCATGTATCGTGAGATTTTGAGCCAAAACCTCCTTCCATCAGTGAGAGCTTTGAATGGTTGACCAAATACTTATTTTCCACCATAATTTACAAATAAATTCTTTAAAATTCCTACAATGTGAATTATTGGATTTCTTTTTCACATTCTGTGTCTAACAGTTGAAGTGTACCTATGATGAAAATTACAGACCTCTGTCATCATTTTAAGTGTGAGAACTTGCACAATCGATGGCTGACTAAATACTTTTTTGCCCCACTGTACATTTAAAAAAAAGGAAAATAGATTTTGTGATGATAAAAAATATTGATGTAATCATTGTAGTATCGACTAGATATGGCTCTTGTACTTGGTATCATTTACAGTGGATGTCAGGTTTAGAGCCATCCATGGCGTTTATATACATTGTCAAGCACCAGTTTGATAGCGGTGACGCCGGTGAGCTATTGCATCCTCCTGCGCTGTGGAGTAAAACATGTTTAGCTATTCCTCGTCCTGCAGGGATGATACTTGTGAGAAACATTCTTTATTTCTCGCCGTAAAGGCGAGGATTAGTGATTTAGAACAGTGTTTTTCAACCTTTTTTGAGCCAAGGCACATCTTTTGCGTTGAAAATATCCGGAGGCACACCACCAGCAGAAATCATTAAAAAAAAACGAAACTCAGTTGACAGTAAAAAGTCGTTGTCGCAATTGTTGGATATGACTTTAAACCATAACCAACTATGTATCAATATAGCTCTTGTCTCAAAGTAGGTCTACTGTCACGTTACACCATTTTTTGCTGTTTTCCTGTTTGTAGTGTTTTGGTTCTTGTCTTGCGCTCCTATTTTGGTGGCTTTTTCTCTTTTTATGGTATTTTCCTTAAGCAGTTTCATGTCTTCCTTTGAGCAATATTTCCCGCATCTATTATGTTTTAGCAATCGAGAATATTTCAGTTGTTTTTATCCTTCTTTGTGGGGACATCGTTGACTGTCATGTCATGTGCGGATGTGCGTTGTGGACGCCGTCTTTGCTCCACAGTAAGTCTTTGCTGTAGTCCAGCAATCTGTTTTTGTTTAATTTGTAACCAGTTCAGTTTTACTTTCGTTCTGCAAAGCCTTCCCTAAGCTCCAATGCCTTTTCTTAGGGGCACTAACCTTTTGTTTCTTTTTGGTTTAAGCATTAGACACATTTTTACCTGCACCCTGCCTCCCGCTGTTTCTGACATCTACAAAGCAATTAGCTACCGGCTTCCACCTACTGGTATGGAAGAGTATTGCAGGGTTACTCTGCCGAGCTCTAGACAGCACCGACACTCAACAACAACAACACATCATTTGCAGACTATAATTACTGGTTTGCAAAAAATATTTTAACCCTAATAGGTGGAATTAGATCATCTCCCACGGCACACCAAACTGAATCTCACGGCACACTAGTGTGCCGCGGTACAGTGGTTGAAAAACACTGATTTAGAAGTAGCTAAACCACTGCAGAACACTAGCAAGCGTTTTCAGTGTGATAGCTTGACCTTTATTTGTTAGTTTTCAAGCCAAAATGCTTCCATTCTCCCTTTTCTGTATACACACTGGGTGTGCCTGAGAGTACTCTGTGTTTTCCCGATGCCGAACTTGCTCCTCTGCTCGTAAAACCAGCTACATCACGGCGTGACGTCATGCCTATTAAAAATAAAACTGAACTTTAGAGAGGCGGTACAGTATCGTTTATGATTCATTAGTATCGCGGTACTTCACTCTTATATACCGTACAACCCTATGGAAAACTGCTGCAAAAAATATGTAGTGAGACAGAGTATTTCAGTCCGCCTCATCATTTCATAATCAGTTCATAGAACATTAGTGCTACTAGATGAGAAGGCCTGACCATGCATGATAATGATGGATGGGTAACATGACTTGTCTCCCCCATTATTCGTTCTCTCTGGAGCACCAGACCAAACTATTGTGTTAGTCAGCCCAGAGTCATTCATTCCGCTTTATGAAGTAGAACCTGTGCTGAGTGGTCATGCCATTAAGGACATTAACATTCACGTCTTTGTTACAGGTACCAAGTGCTCTTTTAACCAAAGCTTAATTTCACAAGTGACTGAGAAAGTGTGTGTGCATGTTGCTGCTGTTTCATGGGGCAACCCGGCAAGCTTTGGTAGCTCTTGTACTATTGGGAGTAATCTATCTGATTCCCTCTCTTTTCTTTTGCCTCTGATGACCCATTGTGCCCAAGGAAATATGGAGGATGTCTCCTTTGTTCTGCAATTTTGACCGCACCAGTACAATTTTGCTGCAGGGACTTAAAGTGAAGCAGTAGGCTTAAATAATGATTATATGATCTAATTTGTGTAGGGATTTTGCTGATGCAGGATTGTCTCGTGAAAATGAACTAGCAGTTGAGGCAGAGTGTGATAGTAGAATGTGGGGAATGACAACCAAGCGAGAAATAGAGAAACCAAAACGGGGAGGAAAGGAGAGCATCTCAGACACACAGCGAGTGGTTCTGCTTCTTTGCTCCGGTGAGTCCCGATGAAATTGATTCTCATACCTCAAGAGATCTCTCCACTGTCCCTCTTCTCCCTAGTCCTTCTGCCTCTATTACATACCTGTCTAGAGGACGAATGATCTACACATTACCCTGGAGTACTGTTGATCACTACACGCATCGGCAAGTCCTGGCGCTCAGGGACGTAACAGGTCTAGTGCAGAGACACTGAAAGAACAGGACAAGGTAGATAGACATGGAAGGATGGAACGGAATCAACGAATGATCCAAGATGAAAATAGGTGGTTTGAAGAAAAAGACTGGGAAATGTACAGTATTGTATGAGGCTCTCTCCCCACACACAGTGAATGTCCTCGCATTTTAGCAACCACTTCTATAACCATATTACTTTTCACTGGACATAAAACTTGGAATACGATTTAGAGTAGTTATTTTCTAAAAAGCTGTCAACACAAGAGTACCAAGAGAAATGTGTCTTGCCTTCAATTAAACATGGGGGTGTGACATTCCCCCCTTGGGAAACTGGGCTGCATGGCATTTTCTTGAACATGATAACAACATCGAACCCACTTCTATGCTGAGAAAGGTGATAGTGACCTGGGGGTCAAGTATCAGGACCTTAAAACAAACCGAACAACTGTTGGGTATCCACAAGCAGATTGTAGTCAGGGGGTCGCTGGAGCCTAGCTCAGCTGCATTCGGGCGGTAGGAGGGGTACACTCTGGACAAGTCACCACCTCATCACAGGGCCAACACAGATAGACAGACAACATTCACACACAATTTCACACACTAGGGCCAATCTACCTATCCCCAGGTGCATGTCTTTGGAGGCGGGAAGAAGCCGGAGAACCCGGAGGGAACCCACGCAGTCACGAGGAGAACATGCAAACTCTACACAGAAAGATCCCGAGCCCGGGATTGAACTCAGGACTACTCAGAAGATTTGTATTGTGAGGCAGATGCACTAACGCCTCTTCTGCACCGTGCTGCCCCTACAGTGTATGTCTCTCTTCCAATTAATAAACATTCAGGAGCATTCAAATACATGTCTCCAGAACAGGAGTGCCCAAAGTAGGGTTGACTATGGTCCATGCGTTAATTTGTTTGGCACGCCAGATAGCATGCCTGAGAAGCTAAATATACCGAATGTGATTACCTTCACTCCCTTATAGCATAAATGCCGATATGGTGCGAAACTCTTCAGTCATGGGACTGGTGCACACCTAAAATCGCTGTGTTTGGCACACAGCTCATTGGACTTGACTTTGTAGGCAGAACATTTGACGCCATATGACCTCTGATGGAATAGATCCTGTTTAGCCAACCCTTTAAATAATATTCTGGCCAGTAAAGGGAAAGAGGAATCCTCAGTATGGACTGTTAGTGAAGTTCAAAGTTCAAACAAACCTAGAAGAACAATGAAAAAGTAGTGAAGTGAATTATATTTACATAGCGCTTTTCTTTAGTGACTCAAAGCGCTTCACATCTAAGTTATTTTTTTATTTTTTTAAACCAGTGTGGGTGGCGGGCTTCACGGTGGCAGAGGGGTTAGTGCGTCTGCCTCACAATACGAAAGTCCTGAGTAGTCCTGAGTTCTATCCCGGGCTCGGGATATTTCTGTGTGGAGTTTGCATGTTCTCCCCGTGACTGCGTGGGTTCCCTCCAGATACTCCAGCTTCCTCCCCCCTCCAAAGACATGCACCTGGGGATAGGTTGATTGGCA